>NW_019957565.1:950261-1201001 GCF_002910315.2 Salvelinus sp. IW2-2015
ACTTGGAGTCACACGATTACATGTTGTGTGGCCCTCCCACTATGACTCATTGGGAAAGCATGCAGTTTATTAGGCTACAGATGAAATAAGTTATGTTGAACTTTTGTTTTTAGACTACAACCACATCAATAGATAGATTTATCAGATTTATCTCTGACCCCAAATTATTACAACCATATGTAGTGTAAATATAAAATATTGATGTCCTTTTGTTTTTTTAAGACGATTTTTGGCAACACTCTTTGTGCTTTTCTTTTCCCACAGATTTGCCAAATATTACAAAAATGGTAACAATGAAGAGACAAGGACATTAATCAAAGGATTCGGAATACGTTTCGATGTCATGGTTTTTGGTCAGGTGAGCTTTCACAGAAACAATCTAAGCCATTTTTAACTTTGATATGATTATTTTAATGTCATAAAATAATGAATGAAATGGCGTTATAGTTATAAAATCCTGGTGTTCTAGTTAAACTGGTTAAATGTCTCTGCTTCAGGCTGGAAAATTTAACATAGTGCCAACACTGCTGAATGTTGGTGCTGGTCTTGCCCTCCTTGGCTTGGTAAATATAGTACTTCTATCACATGCTGTATGTGTTGTCGTTATGGAAACTGTATACATATGTTAAATGGGTAAAATCTTATCCTTTATAAAGGGTTTATAGATGGTATCACTAGAACATGGTCCGTTGCATACGATTGTTTATTTATATTAATTGCAAGTTTCTACTTTTTGAAGGTGACTGTTGTTTGTGATTGGATTGTGCTGACATGCATGACGAAAAAAAACATCTATAACGAACAGAAATATTCTTATGTTGATGACTTTCAATTGGTGAGTAATAGTTTTTCTAATTTAAGAATGACCTGTTCAATACTGATAATGCAAAGAATTGTACCTATTAAGCCCTTTTGGCCAAAAGTTATCATACTTGATTATAGTCCTGTTTTTTCAATCCCCTTATAATAGACATTTTCTGTTTTAAAGCTTTCAAATGAAACACCATAAAGCCACAACAAATCATGTCGAGCAGAAACAACTGTGTATACAGCATATCAAGATGGAAATGTGAAACTGCATTTTTCTGGATTGAATCCCAGCACTCTTTTCATGATCCACATACTACAATCTTCCACAGACTTGCAGCTCGCTAACGATCCTGAAAATGTCTTGTTTCGGCTAACCATTCAGAGCTGTAGGGACGGAACATTTGGTGTGTCATTCTATTTTATTAAATCAACTCGGATTAGAGCTGAGAATCATTCACATTCACTCATTAACTAGGTCTCCATCCAACCTTTTTATGCATAAATTACATGTTGGATAAAAAACATGACAGGCCTGATGGAAACGGAAAATGTTTTTGTAAACGTTACAAATGTCGCCAAAACAAAATACGCTAGACAAAGTGGGATCTTTTTGTGTCTGTAAAATTAATTATGCGAGAAACATCTGTGAAAACGCCTTAATGCTCAAATATTTATATAATAACCATCATATAAAAGTGAACTTGGAGTCACACGATTACATGTTGTGTGGCCCTCCCACTATGACTCATTGGGAAAGCATGCAGTTTATTAGGCTACAGATGAAATAAGTTATGATGAGCTTTACAAGGTGGTGAAAGTGCAAGGTGATGAGCTTGATGTTTCTTTCCAATAAATATCGAGGGTCTTTTTCTGGTGACATGATCATCGATGCTTGGCTGCCATTTGATAAATATATATTTTTTGCTCTTTTGTCCATAATAATGTCATCATGTAGGCTAAATGTGAGCTCTAGCCAACAGTGTGCATATGGTGGACACACTCTCTATATAAGGCCAAAATGTTTGTGAGAAAACCATCAGTAGAGTTGAAAATGTGATGGAAACCCATTTAACTTATTTTTTTATTCGATACATGGAAATATATCCACAAAAGGTATTATGTGTACTCCGTCATCACACACAGCCTTTTATCTGCAACAAGTCAATTTGATGAAAACACCTCTGGTGGGAAAATGCGCATATTGTTTTTGTGGATTTTAGAATTTTTGCATGAAAATCTGTCGCCAATTGGATGGAAACCTAGCTAATGAGAAATGTTTCACTGCTTGCTGTGAAGGCCCAGTGCTAATAACAATCCTCTTTATTTGAGGACATTCAGGTTCACCTGTGTTGTACTTTAATAAACATTGTACATTTTTCTATAACTCTTGTTTCTGTCTTGGTGTAGCCTATAGTATTCTTTCAGTCATTGAGTGGTTATGTGTTATACAGTGCCTTCGGAAAGTATTCAGACCCCTTGACTTTTCACACATTTTGTTACGTTACAGCCTTGTGTGTCTACAGAATCTACACACAATACCGTATAATGACGAGGCGAAAACAGGTTTTTAGAAATGTTTGCACATTTATTTAACAAAAACATAAGTATTCAGACCTTTTGCTATGAGACTGGAAATTGAACTAAAGTCTATCCTGTTTTCATTGATCATCCTTGTGATGTTTCTACAACTTCATTGGAGTCCACCTGTGGTAAATTCAATTGATTGGACATGATTTGGAAAGGCACACACCTGTCTATACAAGGTCCCACAATTGACAGTGCAAAAACCAAGCCATGAGGTCGAAGGAATTGTCCGTAGAGCTCCGAGACAGGATTGTGTCGAGGCACAGATCTGGGGAAGATCTGGGGAAAGCCACCCCTCAGTAAAAGGCACATGACAGCCCGCTTGGAGTTTGCCAAAAGGCACCTAAAGCCTCTCAGACAATGAGAAACAAGATTCTCTTGTCTGATGAAACCAAGATTGAACTCTTTGGCCTGAATGCCAAGCGTCCATCCCTACGGTGAAGCATGGTGGTGGCAGCATCATCATGCTGTGGGATGTTTTTCAGTGGCAGCGACTGGGAAACTAGTCAGGATCAAGGCAAAGATGTACAGAGATCCTTGATGAAAACCTTATCCAGAGCGCTCAGGACCTCAGACTAGGGCGAAGGTTCACCTTTCAACAGGACAACGACCCTAAGCACACAGCCAAGACAACGCAGGAGTGGCTTCAGGACAGGTCTCTGAATGTCCTTAAGTGGCCCAGCCAGAGCCTGGAATAGAAACCTGACCGAACATCTCTGGAGAGACCTGAAAATAGCTGTGCAGCAACGCTCCCCATCCAACCTGACGGAGCTTGAGAGGATCTGCAGATAAGAATGGGAGAAACTCCCCAAATACAGGTGTGCCAAGCTTGTAGCGTCATACTCAAGAAGACTCAATGCTGTAATCACTGCCAAAGGTGCTTCAACATAGTACTGAATAAAGGGTCTGAATACTTATGTAAATGTCATATTTCAGTTTTTAATTTTTAATAAATTAGCAAACATTTCTCAAAACCAGCTTTTGCTTGTCATTATGGGGTATTGTATAGATTGATGAGGGGAAAAAAACAACTTAATACATTTTAGAATAAGGCTGTAACGTAACAAAATGTGGAAAAAGTCAAGGGATCTGAATACTTTCCGAAGGTACTGTATGTGTAAATGCATTTAACCCCAATATCTTATTTCCTGGCAAAGCCCACCCATCTACTGTTTTGTGTGGTTAGAGCCTCATAACCACTAAGTAACTTCCTGCATGTTATAAATTCAGGTTTAAAAAAATAAAAAAATATCACAGGAACGGGCTTATTGACGTCACTACTATTATAGAGTACTTAAGGAAAAAGCAAGTGGAAAACCATGATGGGTTACTTAAGAAAGGGCTTAGTTGGTGGGTTACTTTTTATAGATTCCCTCCAGAGGGGAAAGTTGACATGGTTGTTGTGATCAATATGAGTCACTTCATTGTGACGGTCTTCCAACCATAACATGTACGATACAAGTGTTTGCTTACACCCACACCTATCAGGTCATACATAGATTTAGACACTGATATGTCATGACCTTATTCTCTTGATGGGATGAGGGTTAACCACATTGGCAACTTTGACAAATATTGTTCACCAGAAAATTTTTCCACTTACAACCCTGAAGGCATGGTCTACACAGAGTATACAAACATTAAAATCACTCTTTCCATGACATAGACTGACCAGGTGAAAGCTATGATCCCTTATTGATTTCACTTGTTGAATCCACTTCAATCAGTGTAGATGAAGGGGAGGAGACAGGTTAAAGAAGGATTTTTAAGCCTTGAGACAATTGAGACATGGATTGTGTATGTGTACCATTCAGGGGGTGATTGGGCAAGATACAATATTTAAGTGTCTTTGAATGGGGTATGGTAGTAGGTGCCAGGCACACTGATTTGTGTGAAGAACAGCAACACTGCTGGGTTTTTCACGCTGAACAGTTTCCTGTGTGTATCAACAATGGTCCACCACCCAAAGGACATCAAGCCAACTTAGATGTGGGAAGCATTGGAGTCAACCAGGGGCATAGGCCTGGGTGGACACAGACCCTGCCAGGCCCACCCAATCAGATTGAGCAAGACCAAAAAATAATACATTATTATTAAAAGAATACTAGTTAGCCCCCCCCCATGCATTTGACATGATCACACTTGCAACACGCCCCCCTCATGCGTCAGTTCTCTCTCTTACTGGAATCCCCAACACAGAATAGGAAACCCTATAGCAGCTTAAAGTCAGAGACCTGATCACAACTGGTTCATTTCCAGTCACATCAACAGTTCTGCAAGAGCCTGGCTGGAGGGGATGGCACATGACACTTGTCTCACAGGCTTTCGACTTGCCGGGGTTGTCCTTGCAGCATTGATTGTCAATGCAGCGTGTTTGATCTGGATTTATTCTGCTAAGGTAAATGATATGCTGAGTAATGCTGTACAGACCATATACTTCCAGCATGGAACGAATATTTATTTGAATTCATTTTCAATTAGAGGACAGTGGGTTATAAATCTTACAGTAGCTACTCTATGTGGTTACTTCTCTAGTGCTGGATAGTTTACTGTTTTTGCTCAGTCTGAAAAGAAAATAGCTTTGTTACTGCATGTCTTAAGCCTGACTGGGCTTTGAGATGAGAACAATTTTTAACATCTCAAAGCCCAGAGTCAGACTCAAGACATACAAAGCTGTATTTGAGCACAGATCTGTTAAAACGATTAGGGTTCTATACAGCCTATTTGCCAAAACACAGCAAAATCAAAAGATTAGTTTGATTCAAACTTTACACTTAAAATAAATAATGGAAAACATTGAGAATTGTTGGTGCAATATATTCCATCAACATGTTTTACTATTTTGGTTATAATTGTTATATTATTTGAGGTGTAACAGTACATGAGAGGATGTTAAATTGGTTCTCCTGTTTTTAATTTTAGCCGGTTGAATCACCGTCAGGAGCTGGTGAAGGTCTAATTCATGGTAAGCTTCATTCTGTGGATGGAAATTAAAGTTAGACATATATCCAGCCATTTAAAAAGACAACCATCATTTTGTTTGAAGGCACAGATATTTTCTTGTTAAAATAATGCTACAGCATTCCTCTCTTGACACTTAACATATTTATTACTGAGCCTGGAGTTACAGGAAACTTCACCCCCACACTAAGGCAGGAAGTGCTTGTGTGTGCGTGCTTGCGTATATATTTACATCATACTGTGGGGGTGTAACAATTGATGACTGTGTGAGATTTTGTGAATGCACCTGTTTGCAGTATTCAAGTTTAGGGAATGACCCATACTTTGGAAGCTTGATGAAGCCTCATTGGCATTAGAAGAACAATATATTTTGAGTGAGCATGTTTGTGTCTTTTGTTGTTGTGAAAAATGTAAACAAAAACCGTCTTCCATGTCCCACAGATTTGGGGAAATTTCTCAGAAATCCCTCCTCCAATTCCAGTTTGTTCCTTAAAGGTGACCCAGCCATTACTTTGCATTGTTGATAGGCCTACTGCGTCAGTTCATAAGTAACTAAAAAAGGAAAATATAAATAGAGATTTTCTTTACTTACCTTTTTCTACTTACCTTGGATGTTGTTGTTTGACCCAGACCGTTTGATTGTTTTAGTGTTTTTTTAACTTCCGTTTGTTGACCTTGCTGTCTCTATTGTTTGGTTCCCAACAGCCTCTCACCCCACCAAACAGACCAAACAGATCTTTGGTGAGCTGGAGTGGGAAGAGGAGGGGAAGGAGATGGGCAGCATGTTCCTGACCAAGAACAGGACCCACATCCAGGTGACCGTGGCAGGCTGGTATGTGGTCTTTGTCCAAGCCACCTTTAAGCTGCCAGCAGGGAATGACACCAGGGACCTAAGGCTACAGCTGGATTTCACCTACCAGGAGCGTACGGACCAGTTTGCCAGTGCCTTCGACACGCGGCAGTTGCTAGAAGAGGAGCAAGACGCCCCATTGAGTTTCTCTGTCCTTGTGCGGATGGAGCCGGAGAATAGACTGTCTGTGATGGCAAGCCACAGGCAGCAGGTTGATTATGAGAGAAAACCAGTCTCTACCTTCATTACTATCATTAGATGCTCTGACTAGCCAAACTGGAGCCTGAGGAGAGGGCCAATGTCTAATACCTTTTGAGTTAGTGTCTGTATGCCACACGTATCCATTAAGGTGGTATGTACAGGTAACTGCCAAAATAAAGGAAACGCCAACATAAAGTGTCTTATTTGGGGTGTTGGGCCAGAACAGTTTCAATGCACCTTGGCATATATTCTACACGTGTCTGGACCTATTGGAGAGATGCCATATGAAATTCCATAATTTGTTTTTTTGTTGATGGTGGTGGAAAACGCTATCTCACGCAACGCTCCAGAATCTCTCAAGTGTTAAATTTGGTTGAGATTTGGTACATGAGATGGCCATGGCATATGGTTTACATCGTTTTCATGGTCATCAAACCATTTAGTGACCACTTGTGCCCTGTGGATGGGGGACATTGTCATCCTATTGGGGCTTAGACATAGTAGCCAAAATAATGGACAAATTATGTCCTGCCCAGCATTTTTATACATGACCCTAAACATGATGCGATGTTAATTGCTTATTTAACTCTGGAACCACACCTGTTTTCAAAATGCTTTGTATCCCTCATTTACTCAAGTGTTTCCTTTATTTTTGGCAATTACCTGTATGAAACCAGAGACCTAGGGAAGGTCTCCATTGTATACTCCTCAGGTCCCCTGCTCAAAACTAATTGGATGAGAAAACAGAGGTCCCTACCCTCTGACCTCCAATGGGTTTTGAGAAAGAGACGAGGAGAGAGGACGTGACGTGTATCCTTCCATAAGAGATTAGAGAATCTTAAAACAACAAACCCTGTGATTTTATGAGCTGTCTGCACATCACTGCTGGCTTGTTTATATGCTTTTGTAGGAGACAGAGAAACTGTAGGTAGGCTCAGTGATGACAGTCATGGACATGGTTACTGATGAGAAGAGGGCAAGCAGGATGAGGGTAAAGGATGTCCACCAGCCAATTACCTAATTTCATCTTCTTAATTTGGCTGACTAATTTGTCTTCACAATATCTGAATGTCTGGATTGAAGACAAAAGAGTTATACTGTTAAGGGTTCTAGCATGGTGCATCTCAATAGCAGGACTACAGTTAAAAAAAGGCATTTTATTTGGCCTAAAAAATCTGACTACACCTTTTATATATTATATCAGGTAACGTTTTTATATACTCAACAAATTAATGTTGCAGAAAAAAAAGTGCCTGACCACACTACACAACTTCTGTTGACACCCATCTTTTACCAATTTTTATAATGTTGTGTAGTAGTGATTGACATATAATAAATGTGAGAGAGAGAGTGCTATGGGCTCTTGCTGGGCCACTCCTGCGTTGTCTTGGCTGTGTGCTTATGGTCGTTGTCCTGTTGGAAGGTGAACCTTCGCCCCAGTCTGAGGTCCTAAGCGCTCTGGATCAGGTTTTCATCAAGGATCTCTCTGTACTTTGCTTCGTTCATCTTTCCCTCGATCCTGACTAGTCTCCCAGTCCCTGCCGCTGATTAACCTCCCCACAGCATGATGCTGCCACCACCATGCTTCACCGTAGGGATGGTGCCAGGTTTCCTTCAGATGTGACACTTGGCATTCAGGCCAAAGAGTTCAATCTTGGTTTCATCAAACCAGAGAATCTTGTTTCTCATGGTCTGAGAGTCCTTTAGTTGCCTTTTGGCAAACTCCATACGGGTTGTCGTGCCTTTTACTGAGGAGTGGCTTCCGTCTGGCCACTTACTGTACCATAAAGGCCTGATTGATGGAGTGGTGTAGAGATGGTTTTCCTTCTGGAAGGTTCTCCATCAGGTTCTTGGTCACCTCCCTGACCAAGGCCTTTCTTCTCCGATTGCTCAGTTTGGCTGGGCGGCCAGCTCTAGGAAGGGTCTTGGTGGTTCCAAACTTCTTTGTTCAGTGTGTATATACACTACCGTTCAAAAGTTTGGGGTCACTTAGAAATGTCCTTGTTTTTGAAAGAAAAGCACAATTTGTGTCCATTAAAATAACATACATTTGATCAGAAATACAGTGTAGTCATTGTTAATGTTGTAAATGACTATTGTAGCTGGAAACAGCTGATTTTTAATTGAATATCTACATGAGCCTGTAATCGAACCCACAAATGCTGATGCTCCAGATACTCAACTAGTCTAAAGAAGGCCAGTTTTATTGCTTCTTTAATCAGAACCACAGTTTTCAGCTGTGCTAACATAATTGCAATTAGCCTTTTAAAATGATAAACTTGGATTAGCTAACACAACGTGCCATTGGAACACAGGAGTGATGGTTGCTGATAATGTGCCTCTGTACGCCTATGTAGGTATTCCATTAAAGATCAGCCGTTTCCAGCTACAATAGTAATTTACAACATTAACAATGTCTGTACACTGTATTACTGATCAATTTGATGTTATTTTAATGGGCAATTTCTTTTGCTTTTCTTTCAAAAACAAGGACATTTCTAAGTGACCCCAAACTTAGTGTAGTGTATATATATTTGCATGTATTAAAATGTATCATAGTTGGTAACCAGTTTATAATAGTAATGATGGGTTGAGTTGGAAATGTTGCCAGGACACCCTTCTTGCAACAAGTGCCATGGATCTGACCACAGAACGTCATCATAGCACCATCATAGCACATTCACAGGTTATGCTGCTTTTTGACTGTAACATCAGTTTTACACTTAAGCAACGCCCTCGGGCCTTATTGCGTTATGCATAAGAACAACCCTTAGCCATGGTATATTGGCCATATATCACACCCCCTCAGGCCTTATTGCTTAAGTATACCACAGGTATGACAAAACATGTATTTTTACTGCTCTAATTAAGTTGATAACCAGTTTATAATAGTAACAAGGCACCTCGGGGGTTTGTGGTATATGGCCAATATACCATGGTAAGAACAGCACTTAGCGGCGGTATATTGGCCATCTACCACACCCCCTCGGGCCTTATTGCTTAATATATCACGGCTGTCAGCCAATCAGCATTCAGGGCTCAAACCACCCAGGTTATAATAGTGTATATGTAATAGAGTAAGAAAATATATCCTGATTTATTTGTGAATTTTGCCAAAATGTGTTTCATCAGCATTGAATTCATGTTATTGAGTTCAGGTTTCAATGTCTTTGACAGGTTTCATTTATGGTACTTGACTGACATCGTGTGGTTGGTTGATGGTATTGCATTCTAGCTGTTTTATTTTTGCACACCATTATCAAATCAAATTGTATTAGTCACATGCGCTGAATACAGTGAAATGCTTACTTATGAGCCCCTAACCAACAGTGCAGTTTCAAAAAAAAATAATAAGAGATAAAAGTAACACGTAATTAAAAAGCGGCAGTAAAAAATAACAATATATACAGGGGGGTGCCGGTACAGAGTCAATGTGTGGGGGCACCGGTTAGTTGAGGTAGTTTGTACATGTGGGTAGAGTTAATTAAAGTGACTATGCATAGATGACAACAGAGAGTGGCAGTGGTGTGGAGAGGGGAAGGGTGGTCAGTGCAAATAGTCTGGGTAGCCATTTGACTAGATGTTCAGGAGTCTTATTGCTTGGGTGTACACGCTGTTTAGTGGCCTCTTGGACCTAGACTTGGCACTCTGGTACCGCTTGCTGTGTGGTAGCAGAGAGAACAGTCTATGACTAGGGTGGCTGGAGTCTTTGACCATTTTTAGGGCCTTCCTCTGACACCGCCTGGTATAAAGGTCCTGGATGGCAGGAAGCTTGGCCCCAGTGATGTACTGGGCCGTTTGCACTATCCTCTGTAGTGCCTTGTGGTCAGAGGCCGAGCAGTTGCCATACCAGGCAGTGATGCAATCAGTCAGGATGCTCTCGATGGTGCAGCTGTAGAACCTTTTGAGGATCTGAGGACCCATGCCAAATCTTTTCAGTCTCCTGAGGGGGAATAGGTTTTGTTGTGCCCGCTTCACAACTGTCATTGTGTGCTTGAACCATGTTAGTTTGTTAGTGATGTGAACACCAAGGAACTTGAAGCTCTCAACCTGCTCCACTGCAGCCCCGTCAATGAGAATGGGGGCGTGCTCGGTCCTCTTTTTCCTGTAGTCCACAATCATCTCCTTTGTCTTGATCACGTTGAGGGAGAGGTTGTTGGCCTGGCACCACACGGCCAGGTCTCTGACCTCCTCCCTATAGGCTGTCTCGTTGTTGTCGGTGATCAGATTTACCACTGTTGGTGTTTAGTCCCAGGGTCCTTAGCTTATTGATGAGCTTTGGGGGCACTATGATGTTGAACGCTGAGCTGTAGTCAATGAATAGCATTCTCACATAGGTGTTCCTTTTGTGCAGGTGGGGAAGGGCAGTGTGGAGTACAATAGAGACTTCATCATCTGTGGATCTGTTGGGGTGGTATGCAAATTGGAGTGGGTCTCGGGTTTCTGGGATGATGGTGTTGAAGTGAGCCATGACCAGCCTTTCAAAGCACTTCATGGCTACAGACGTGAGTGCTACGGGTCGGTAGTCATTTAGGCAGGTTACCTTAGTGTTCTTTGGCACAGGCACTATGATGGTCTGCTTAAAATATGTTGGTATTACAGACTCAGACAGGGAGAGGTTGAAAATGTCAGTGAAGACACTTGCTAGTTGGTCAGCGCTTGCTTGCAGTACACGTCCTGGTAATCCATCTGGACCTGCGGCCTTGTGAATGTTGACCTATCTGAAGGTCTTACTCACATCGTCTGCGGAGAGCGTGATCACACAGTCTTCCGGTGTAGCTGGTGCTCTCATGCATGTTTCAGTGTTATTTGCCTCGAAGCGAGCATAGAAGTAGTTTAGATCGTCTGGTAGCCTCGTGTCACTGGGCAGCTCTCGGCTGTGCTTCCCTTTATAGTCTGTAATGGTTTGCAAGCCCTGCCACATCCGACGAGCATTGGCTCCGGTGTAGTATGATTCAATATTAGTCCTGTATTGACGCTTTGCCTGTTTCATTGTTCCGTCGGAGGGCATAGCGGGATTTCTTATAAGCTTCCGGGTTAGAGTCCTGCTCCTTGAAAGCGGTGGCTCTTGCCTTTAGTTCAGTGCGGATACTGCCTGTAATCCATGGCTTCTGGTTGGGGCATGTACGTACGGTCACTGTGGGGATGACATCATCGATGCACTTATTGATGAAGCCAATGACAGATGTGGCGTACTCCTCAATACTATTGGAGGAATCCCGGGACATATTCCAGTCGGTGCTAGCAAAACAGTCCTGTAGCTTAGCATCTGCTTCATCTGACCACTTTTTTATTGATCTAGTCACTGGTGCTTCCTGCTTTAATTTTTGTAAGCAGGAATCAGGAGGATGGAATTATGGTCAGATTTGCCAAATGGAGGGCTAGGGAGAGCTTTGTATGCATCTCTGTGTGTGGAGTATAGGTGGTCCAGAGTTATTTTCTCTCTGGTTGCACATTTAACATGCTGATAGAAATTTGGTAAAACTGATTTAAGTTTCCCTGCATTAAAGTCGATGGCTACTAGGAAGTCTGGTGAGTGTTTTCTTGTTTGCTTATGGTGGAATACAGGTCATTCAATGCTATCTTAGTGCCGGCCTCTGACTGTGGTGGTATGTAAACAGTTGTAAGGAATATAGATGAAAACTCTCTAGGTAGGTAGTGTGGTCTGCAGCTTATCATGAGAAACTCTACCTCAGGCGAGCAATAGCTCGAGACTTCCTTAGATATCGTGCACCAGCAGTTGTTTACAAAAATACATAGACCGCCGCCCCGTGTCTTACCAAACATCGCTATTCTATCCTGCCGGTACATCGTATAACCAGTATGTTGATATTGTCGTCGTTCAGCCACGACTCCGTGAAGCATAATGTGTTACAGTTTTTAATGTCCCGTTGGTAGTTTAATCTTCCCAGTAACTGGTCCATTTTATTGTCCATAGATTGCATGTTTGCGAGCAGAATTGAGGAAAGTGGGGGTTTATTTGATCGCCTCCGACTCCTCAGAAGGCAGTAATACCAACATATCTGTAATATGTTTTTTTATTACCAGGACGTGTACTGCAAGCAAGCGCTGACCAACTAGCAAGTGTCTTCACTGACATTTTCAACCTCTCCCTGTCTGAGTCTGTAATACCAACATATTTTAAGCAGCCGGTGTTGGCTGGCCCGATCCAGGAGTCATCGAGGGGGCCCCGGCGTACTCCGTCCGTTCCATCCTGGATTCGAGACGTCGGGCCTTCAGTACCTCGTGGAGTTGAAGGAGTACGGTCCGGAGGAGAGGTGCTGGGTTCCGGTGGCGGATGTGTTGGACCCTGAACTGCTGCGGGAGTTTCACCGTCGCCGGCCGAATCGCCCTGCGCCTCGCCCTCCGGGTCGTCCCCGAGGCCAGTGTCGGCACGCCGCTGGAGCCGCGCGTCTGGGGGGGGTTACTGTCACGACTTCCGCCGAAGTCGGCCCCTCTCCTTGTTCGGGCGGCGTTCAGCGGTCGACGTCACCAGCTATCTAGCCATCGCCGCTCCATTTTTTATTTATCCATTTGTTTTGTCTTGTTCCCTGCACACCTGGTTTTCATTCCCCAATCACACTACATGTATTTATTCCTCTGTTCCCCCTCATGTCTTTGTGTGAGATTGTTTTGTGTTACATGTCTATGTTGACGCGCTATACTGGTATGCGTTTATTCCGTGTTTTATTTTCATGGGGTATGTTATTGTGTTTATACAATATTATTGTGACTGTTTGCGCGTTTGCATTGGCTGGAGGTTTCGACGCAGTGGCGTCCGTCTGTTGGTTTCTCCTGACCCATTTGCGACCAAGCTTTAACTTCCTGACTGATGTCTTGAGATGTTGCTTCAATATATCCACATAATTTTACTGCCTCATGATGCCATCTATTTTGTGAAGTGCACCAGTCCCTCCTGCAGCAAAGCACCCCCACAACATGATGCTGCCACCCCCGTGCTTCACGGTTGGGATGGTGTTCTTYRGCTTGCAAGCCTCCCYCTTTTTCCTCCAAACATAAYGATGGTCATTATGGCCAAACAGTTCTATTTTTGTTTCATCARACCAGAGGAMATTTCTCCAAARAGTACGATCTTTGTCCCCATGTGCAGTTGCAAACCGTAGTCTGGCTTTTTATGGCGGTTTTGGGGCAGTGGTTTCTTCCTTGCTGAGCGGCCTTTCAGGTTATGTCGATATAGGACTCGTTTTACTGTGGATATAGATACTTTTGTACCCATTTCCTCCAGCATCTTCACAAGGTCCTTTGCTGTTGTTCTGGGATTGATTTGGACTTTTCGCACCAAAGTACGTTCATCTCTGGGAGACAGAACGCGTCTCCTTCCTGAGCGGTATGACGGCTGCGTGGTCCCATGGTATTTAAACTTGCGTATGATTGTTTGTACAGATGAACGTGGTACCTTCAGGCGTTTGGAAATTGCTCCCAAGAATGAACCAGACTTGTGGAGGTCTACAAATGTTTTTCTGAGGTCTTCTTGATTTCTTCTGATTTTCCCATGATGTCAAGCAAAGAGGCACTGAGTTTGAAGGTAGGCCTTGAAATACATCCACAGGTACACCTCCAATTGACTCAAAGGATGTCAATTAGCAGAAGCTTCTAAAGCCATGACATCATTTTCTGGAATTTGGTTCACTTTCATAGCACCCACATTGTATTTCTTCTCACATCTATGCGCTCTCCTCTCACATTTTCCATTCGCTTGTGGACATCAATGCACAACAGCTGTATGTGACCAGGCAAAAATAACTTTCCAAACCATATCATAACCGCTACACAGCCTACATCGTTGTCACAATATTAGCTAAAGTAACGTCAAAGTAATCATAGCTAATAGAACTAACGCATTAGTAAACCCGCTACAATCATGCAGCACCGTTACAGTGTACAGTCAGTAAGCAGTTTAGCACTTACACCGGCAGGCCCCGGTGGCAATAAATTCGTAAAACCAAAAGCTTACCTTGACTTGGAAGAGTTCCAGTTTGTGTTGGATAGTCATACCAGCTAGCTAACATAGCATCCCTCTGAGTAGGCTAAATTAGCTAGCTGCATTTGCTAGCTAAGTAAGTGAAAAAAAAAAAGACCAAATATCTCTCTCGCTCTTGCTTCTCCTTCATTTTTGAAGAAATTAATTTGTTAAAAACTGTTCAACTATTGTCTTTCTCTCTCTTTGAGTCAACTACTCACCACATTTTATGCACTGCGGTGCTAGCTAGCTGCAGCTTAGGATTTCAGTACTAGATTCAGTCTCTGATCCTTTTTTTGGGGTGGACAACATGTCAGATCATGCTACAAGAGCTCTGATAGGTTGGAGGACGTCCTCCAGAAGTTGTCATAATTACTGTGTAAGTCTATGGAAAGGGGTGAGAACCATGAGCCTCCTAGGTTTTTTATTGAAGTCAATGTACCCAGGGGAGGACAGAAGCTAGCTGTCGAACCATGGACATGTGTCTTGTTAGCTTGCTGTTGCTAGCTAATTTGTCCAGGAATATAAACATTGGATTGTTATTTTACCTGAAATGCACAAGGTCCTCTACTCCGACAATTAATCCACAGATAAAAGGGTAAACCGAGTTAGTTTCTAGTAATCTCTCCTCCTTCAGTCTTCTTCTTCAGACTTTATATGGCGGCTGTCAACCAACTTTAAGGTGCATTACCACCACCAATAGGACTGGAATGTAGACCTCAGTTCAGCTTTCAATCACCCATATGGGTATATGCTCCTAAAAACCAATGAGGAGATGGGAGAGGCGGAACTTGCAGCCACATCAAGCGTCAAAAATAGAACCAAGTTATATTTTAGTGCTTGGCTACGCATACGCTCGTTGACGCGCGTGAGCAGTTTAGATTAAATAATTGAATAGTATGTGTACATTTATTTTGCAAAGCGAGCGGTGTGGTCAGCATGTTAGGCCAATGGTGACGTTAAAACAGTTAGAGTTTAATGGCTGTGATAGGAGAAAACTGAGGATGCATCAACAACATTACAGTTACTCCACAATACTAACCCAAATGACAGAGTGAAAAGGAAGCATGTACAGAATAAAAATATTCTAAAACATGCTTACTGTTTCCAATAAGGCACTAAAATAAAATTTCTAAAAATGTGGCAAAGAAATTAAATTTAAGTCCTTAATACAAAGCGTTATGTTTGTGGCAAAACCAACACATCACTGAGTACTAGTCTTCATATTTTCAAGCATGGTGGTGGCTGCATCATGTTATGGGTATGCTTGTCATCGGCAAGGACTAGGGAGTTTGTTAGGATAAAAATAAATGGACTATAACTATGGACAGGCAAAATCCTAGAGGAAAACCTGGTTGTTTGCTCTCCAACAGACACTGGGAGGTAAATTCACTTTTCAGCAGGACAATAACCTAAAACACAAGGCCACATAACAATAATACATTACCAAACATAAGCTCTTTAATCCCAACCCTCAGCCACTCTCAGCCCATCCCACCGATCACCATAGACCACCCTCATTTGGTTTCCATGTGCCATATATTTTTCAATTGTGCTGTGATGTTTTACATATTTTTTTTACCTTTCTAATCGTATAGTATCCACAGGTTGTGAGCTAAAGATGAAAACCTTTCCTACGAGTATTATTATATAATTTATTGACTATGGCTTTCCAAATTGCCCAACACTGCTATTTGTAAGGTTCATTTTAAGTGCATGTTGTGATTATTTTACCATTCCTGAACCTGTGACCAGAAACAAAGTACCTAGGGGCAATACCAGAATAAATGGTCTATTGATTCTGTCTCTTCACAGCAAAATCTACAGAGCTGAGATTGTTGTATGCCCATATATAAATAGCATTCTGTTGGTGGCAAGAATTGTATATAATAATTTAAATTGAAAAACTAAGTGTTGAATCAAGTGTTGTTTTTTGTACCAGTTCATAAACCATGTGCCATGGAATTGGCACATTGAAAATCTCTTCATTTTTGTCCTCAAATAAAACTGGTATATTCCATTCAGCCATTTTGTATCTTAAATATATGGCAGGCAAACAAGTTCCCTAACTTCTCCCTTTTCAACTTGCCGCCTCCGTTTTTGTGGTAATGCTGCAATCAGTTGGTTGTAAATTTGGATTGAGCAGATATTTCCATATATTTTAGATAGCTGCATATGTGACATAACTGTAACGGCAGTCTATTTCTTCCTCCTCCTCGGACGAGGAGAAGCGAGAAGGATCGGAGGACCAATGTGCAGAGTGGTAAGTTTCCATGATTTTAATATCCACGAAAGCAAGACACAATACAAAATAACAAAAGAACTAACCGTAACAGTCCCGTGTGGCATAAACACTGACACAGGAAACAAACACCCACAAACCAAACGAGAAACCCAGGCTGCCTAAGTATGATTCTCAATCAGGGACAACGATAGACAGCTGCCTCTGATTGAGAATCATACCAGGCCGAACACAAAACCCCAACATAGAAAAACACACATAGACAACCCACCCCAACTCATGCCCTGACCATACTAAATAAATACAAAACAAGGGAAATAAGGTCAGGAACGTGACAATAACTCCTTCGTTTCTATGCACAATATAATTAATAAATATAATACTTTTTTTTATCCATAAAGAATATTTTTTAAATTAATCAGTATATTTGAGTTTAACTATAACATTTGTTGTAATATTTGTTTTATCTTTTATGGAGGATAAAACTGAAATGGTAAACAGCTTTGTATGGTTTGTTTAATAAAGGGCGATGCTTTAAACAAAATGTCATTTTCAATTAGTCGGAAATGAGAAATTGTAATCTGTATAAAGGAAAATATGACATTTTTGAACAAAGGATGAGCCTTTCTTAATAATCTACTGGAGAACCATTTTGGGATTAAGTATAATTTATGTATGAGTGAACCTTTTAGTGAGAGAAATACTTTAATATTTAATCATTTTAGCCCCCCAAACTCATATCCATTATATAAATAGGCACGTTTAATTTTGTCTGGCTTAACATTATTATTATATTTTTTGCTCATATCATTAAAAAAATGAGTCGTCTGGAGTAGGCAGTGCCATTAAGTAAGTAAACTGTGTGTAGTGAACACGAGGGGAGACAGAGAGCTGGTTTAAGGGGAAGAGCACAGAAGGTGTTTATTGCAAAGGACCAGAGGAGGAGGCAGGTAGCTGGGTCCAGAGGCAGGCAGAAGGTCATACACAGGGGGTCCAAAAAGGGCAACAGGCAGGGAAAAGGCTAGTAACGTAGTCCGGGAGATCAGGCAATAGGTAGATAACAGGAAATCTGCTAAAGTACAGGCAGGGATCTGGAGAGTGAGCTGCGTTCAGGGGATCTAGGCATTTGAGAGTGTGAGCTGGAAAGTGGGCTGGAAAGTGAGCTGCGTTCAGGGGATCTACGTGTTTGAGGGTGTGAGTTAGAAGCAGACGTTACACTGTCATAGGACCAAAGAGTTAATCAATGTGATTTTCCCATAAATAGACAAGTATTTACATCTACATGGTTGCAGAATCTTATCAATTTTTTCTAACTTTCAATTGAAATTGATTGTGGTAAGTTCATTTATATGTTTTGAGATGTGAATACCAAGTATGTCTACTTCACCATCTGACCATTTTATTGGTAAACTACAAGGTAGTGTAAACACTGTTTTTTAATGATCCAATATGCAATATGGTACAGTTGTCATAATTAGGTTTTAGTCCAGAAAGGCTAGAAAGTGATCAAGATCTTCAATGAGACTGTGCAGGGATCCAGATTGCGGACTTAAGAAAAAACGTAAGTCATCGGCATACATTGACACTGATTTTTTCTAACCCCTTGATGTTCTTATTGGATCTAATTTTAATACCTAGCATTTCAATTGCCATAAAATGATATGGAGACAACGGACAGCCTTGTTTTACCTCTCGTAAACGCTCAATACTTTCTGAGAAGTAACCATTATTTACCACTATTTTACATCTGGGGTTGCTGTACATAACTTTAACCCATTGTATAAGAAATTCACTGAAATTAAAGTAATCCAGGCATTTATATATAAATTCTCATCGTACTTTATCAAACGCCTTTTCAAAATCTGCAATGAAGACCAGGCCTGGTGTCTTTGATGTTTCATAATGTCCAATTGTTTCAAGTAATTGTCATATGTTATCTCCAGTATATCATCCATGTAAAATACCTGTCTGATCAGGATGAACAATATCTAGTAAAACCTTTTTTATTCTATGTGCAATGCATTTCACCAGGATTTTCGCATCACAACATTGAATTGTAAGAGGCCTCCAGTTTTTTAAATGGATGGATCTTTATACTTACCACCTGGGTCCTGTTTTAGTAGTAATGAAATCAGACCTTGTTGAGTACCTGAAAGTCTACCATTTTTATAGGAGTAATTAAAACATGCTAATAATGGATCTTTGAGTACATCAAAAAAAATCTGATATACCTCTACTGGTATACTATCAAGCCCTGGTGTTTTCCGAGACTGAAAAGATTTTATTGCCTCAAAAAGATCCTCTTCTGTAAGGTGGCCTTCACACAGGTATTTCTGTAAATGTGTTAATTTTACATTATTTTTAAGGAAGAAATCCGTACAGTTAACATCATTAAGTGGAAATGGAGGAGACTGAAACAAAAACATGCTTAAAATATTTTGCTTCCTCTTTCAAAATATAATTTTGTGAATCATGGATGACTCCATCATTTCTAACGAGTTTCTGTAAATCATTTTTGGTAGCATTTCTATGTTGAAGATCCAAGAGAAATTATGCATTTTTCACAATTTTCCATCCAATTCGCTTTATTTTTGTAATACATTACACTTGATCGTTCTTGAATAAGTACCTTCATTTCTTTTTGTTTTTCCTCTAACCTATTTTGTGCCTCTATAGTATAGTTTCCTTTACCATCTACATGTGCTGTTACTTCCTTTATTTGTCTAATCTCTTTTGACCTAAACTGCTTTTATTTTAATGATGAGTATTGTATTGAATGGCCTCTAAAAGTACATTTAAAAGTGTTGCATACAATAAGGCGATCTGCTGTACCTATGTTGGGCAAAAGAAAATGAATTATGAAGTCTTAGTTAAGAACAAATTGTCATCCAATAGGCTTTGATTAAATGTCTAATATCCCGTCCACGTGGAAATTCTGTAAGAGTTATATGGAGGCTAATTAGATGGTGGTCCGATTGCATTCACACTTTTTTTACTTTTGATGCCAGCAAGAATAAGACTAGGAAGTAATCAAGACGACTAGCTCGATTAAACCTCCTCCATGTATATCTCACTAGGTCAGGGTTTTTCAGTCTCCATATATCCACTAGTTCTAATGTATCCATGATCTCCTTAAGTGCTTGAGGGTGATAGTTTGTAGTGTGATTTCCTCATCGCGCTCTAGCGACTCCTGTGGCGGGCTGGGCGCATTGCACGCTGACATGGTCGCCAGGTGTTTCCTCCGGCACATTGGTGTGGCTGGCTTCCAAGTTAAGCGGGCATCGTGTCAAGAAGCAGTGCACCTTGGCTGGGTTGTGTTTCGCAGGACCTCTCGACCTTCGCCACTAACAACCCTGTTGACAATACCTAATCCATTTGCGGTGTGAATCAGAACAATAATAATCCTTTACATTTTTTATATTGAGATTTATTTAAAAAATGTAAAAGGGTAATGACACCAATTATTTTAGCATCGTATAGGCCTACTCCAATAGAGAACCTATGTAGGTTTTCATATGAAATAAATCACATTTTATTGGACACACACACATGGTAAGCAGATGTTAATGCGAGTATAGCGAAATGCTTGTGCTTCTAGTTCCGACAGTGCAGTAATATCTAACAAGTAATCTAACAATTCCACAACAACTACCTAATACAAACAAATCTAAAGGGATGGAATAAGAGCATGTATATGGATGAGCGATGACCGAGCGGCATAGGCAAGATGCAATAGATGGTATAAAATACAATATATACATATGAGATGAGTAATGTAAGATATGTAAACATTATTAAAGTGGCATTATTTAAAGTGACTAGTGATCCATATGTTAAAGTGGCCAATGATTTGAGTCTGTATGTAGGCAGCAGCCTCTCTGTGTTAGTGATGAATGTTTAACAGTCTGATGGCCTTGAGATAGAAGCGGTTTTTCAGTCTCTCGGTCCCAGCTTTGATGCACCTTTACTGACCTGCCTTCTGGGTAGTAGCAGGGTGAACAGGATGTGGCTCGGGTGGTTGTTGTCCTTGATGATCTTTTTGGCCTTCCTGTGACATTGGGTGCTGTAGGTGTCCTGGAGGGCAGGTAGTTTTCCCCCGGTGATGCGTTGTGCACCCACACCACCCTCTGGAGAGCCTTGTGGTTGAGGGCAGTGCAGTTGACGTACCAGGCAGTGATACAGCCCGACAGGATGCTTTCAATTGTGCATCTGTAAAAGTTTGTCAGGGTTTTAGGTGACAAGCCAAATTTCTTCAGCCTCCTGAGGTTGAAGAGGCTCTGTTGCGCCTTCTTCACCAAATTGTCTGTGTGGGTGGACCATTTCAGTTTGTCTGTGATGTGTACACCGAGGAACTTAACTTTCCACCTTCTCCATTATTGTCCCGTCGATGTGGATAGGGGGGTGCACCCTCTGCTGTTTCCTGTAGTCCACTATCATCTCCTTTGTTTTGTTGACGTTGAGTGGGAGGTTGTTTTCTTGACACCATTCTCCCTGTAGGCTGTCTTGTCGTTGTTGGTAATCAAGCCCACTACTGTTGGGTCGTCTGCAAACTTGATGATTGAGTTGGAGGCGTGCATGGCCATGCAGTCATGGGTGAACAGGGAGTACTATAATCCTTTAGCCTTACATTAGATCTATTCATATTTATTAAGTTTTATCTTAAAAGGTTCTGATTCACATCTGTGAACAAGGGCCACACTTTATAACAGCTTTTAAGTCATAATATACCTGACCTCTACAATTAGGCAATATCATATAAAAAATGTTTTTTAAATACCTTGGTATTTCTAATGTACAATCTTCAAATTTAATAAATAAACAATCAAAAACAAAAAAGGTCAGTCTTACCAATCTTTGTCTTCCCCTAAATATATATAGTCCAAAGTTCCATATTGTCTAAATAAAAAAAGGTTAAGTTCATCATACCCATTCTGAGTACCATAAGTGCAACCTCATTTTAAGTCCAAAGGTACAAATGTGTATCGGGGACTACTTCAGCAGGAGGTAGCTATCACTCACAGCCACATAGTAATCTTTGAGTCTTTGAACATTTGGTTGTTTACATCTAATTTATCGACCATTAGACGAACATTCTGCTTCGACGCTCGGAGCATTTTGAAAGTGGGGTACAGGGCATGTCGTCTCTCCGCTATTTCATGGGGAAATTGTTCATTAATAGAGAATGGGGTGTTCATCAATTCCCTACCCTGTTTTAACAAGGCAATTTTGATTTTGTAGTGAGTTAGCTTAGCTACTGTCGGACGAGGCCGATAAATACTGGAGGCTGAGACAGGAGGGGTCGGGAGACACTGTGGCCCCGTCCGACGATACCCTTGGACAGGGCCAACCAGGCAGGATATAACCCACCCACTTTGCCAAAGCACAGCCCCCACACCACTAGAGGGATATCCTCAAACCACCAACTTACTACCCTGAGACAAGGCCGAGTATAGCCCACGAAGATCTCCCCCACAGCACGAAGCCGAGGGGGACGCCAACCCGGACAGGAAGATCACGTCAGTGACTCAACCCACTCAAGTTACGTACCCATCCTAGGGACGGCATGGAAGAGCACTAGTAAGACCATTCCATAAAAATGGAGCTCTATAGGAGAAAGCCCTGCCTCCAGGTGTTTGCTTAGAAATTGTAGGGACAATAAGGAGGCCTGCCTCTTGTGCCCGTCGCATACGTGTAGGTATGTACAGCAGGACCAAATCGGAAAGATAGGTAGGAGCAAACTCATGTAATGTTTTTTAGGTTAGCAGTAAAACCTTGAAATCAGCACTAACTGAAGTTTATTTAGTGCTTTATCCAGGTAGCCGGAAAGTAGAACATTGCAGTAGTCTAATCTAGAAGTGACAAAAGCATGGCAAAATTTTTCGCCATCATTTTTGGACAGAAAGTTTCTGATTTTTGCAATGTTAAGTAGATGGAAAAAAGCTGTCCTTGAAACAGTCTTGATATGTTCGTCAAAAGAGAGATCAGGGTCCGGAGTTACGCCGAGGTCCTTCACAGTTTTATTTGAGGCGACTGTACAACCATCAAGATTAATTGTCAGATCCAACAGAAGATATCTTTGTTTCTTGGGACCTAGAACTAGCATCTCCATTTTGTCCGAGTTTAAAAGTAAAACATTTGCCGCCATCAGCTTCCTTATGTCTGAAACACAGGCTTCCAGGGAGGGCAATTGTGGGGTTCATCATGTTTCATCAAAATGTACAGCTGTGTATCGTCCGCATAACAGTGAAAGTTAACATTATATTTCCGAATGACATCACCAAGAGGTAAAATATATAGTGAAAACAATAGTGGTCCTAAAACGGAACCTTGAGGAACACTGAAATTTACAGTTGATTTGTCAGAGAACAAACCATCCACAGAGACAAATTGATATCTTTCCTATAGATAAGATCTAAAACCAGGCCAGAACTTGTCCGTGTAGATCAATTTGGGTTTCCAATCTCTCTAAAAGAATGTGGTGATCGATGGTATCAAAAGCAGCACTAAGGCCTAGGAGCACGGGGACAGATGCAGAGCAGATGGTCTGACGCCATTAAAAGGTAATTTACCACCTTCACGAGTGCAGTCTCAGTGCTATGATGGGGTCTAAAACCAGACTGAAGCGTTTCATATACATTGCATTGCAGAGGCAGTTGCAGTGCGTTTGGTGTGGTGCATGTCGGATTTATCGAACGTATGCGTCAAAATGTATGCGCAGACGGCTTGACAGAAATGGTAGCAGAAGGTGAATGTTAAACTTTTGTTGCATACATATCCAGATGATGCTGCGTACTATTTTGCGCAATGACACTGTCTGTGTGTTCGAAGCGTGAGTGGCCTAGTTACAGTTTTGACTTAAATCGTCTTGAAAATCTATGCCAATACTTGAAAATAGCTGTCTAGCAATGATCAACATCCAACTTGACAGAGCTTTAAGAATATATATATATATATATTTTTTTTTTAAAGGCCAATATTGTACAATCCATTTGTGCAAAGCTCAGAGATTTACCCAGAAAGACTCAGAGCTGCAATTGCTGCCAAAGGTGAATCTAACATTCCCCAACAAAAAAAAATAAGAAAATTGACGCTCAAACAGAAGGGGGAACTAACAAAGAGTCACTGACAACAACCAAAACAAAACAGGTGGGGTTTTAGGAGGGGGTTCTGAAAGAAACTCATGGGGGTGCCCACTGAAAGTTGACTAGTAACCACAACTGGGACCTAATAGACACCCACCATGAGTGCCCACTAAATTTGCCCAAATAGAGGCAAACAAAAGAAAAACCCACAATAAACTTGGACAGGAAGCAAACCAAAGAGTGGAGCTAAACGAAACAGGGATGAGCAGCTAAAGGATTGTTTTTCTAGAACTCAAATAGGGCTCTCTCTCTCTCAAGAACACTGGGCCAGCCACTCTTAAATATCCCCTGGGCCAGCACAGGTGAAACACCTTCCCACTAACGAGATGACAAACCAGCACAGGTGTAACACATACTGACTAACGAGGTGACACCAATCGGTGTGCCTCACATGCTAATGTCCAACCTCGAAATATAAATGGAAAGCCAAAACCTGTCAATTGACTCAGTAGTGTGAATACTTATGTAAATTTGATATTTCTGTATTTCATTTTCAATAGATGTGCAAAAAACTTTTTTTCACTTTGTCATAATGGGGTATTGTGTGTAGATGGGTGAGAGAAAAAAAATATGCAATCCATTGTATGTTATTGAGAACATTTTATTGTTTGAAGTGTCTCCCCACACAACAATATGACCATGTATACTTTTACACTGCTGTCTACTGGCTTGCTTCTGAAGCGAAGCAGAGAATGCTCCCTGCTCTCCACCATAGAGCTCAACCCTTGGGAATTCTCTCTGGTCTGGGAGACACAAAATTCCATATTGGGAGTATTTTACCCAAAAGGCTCAGACTTTTCTGTTTCCATCTACGCAGGCTGCCCCCCGTGTCTCACTAGGCCATGACTCCGGCAGATCTGCTCTCACTTGGGGCCAAAGCCAGGCCACTGGTACTTTCAGCTGGCATTTACTTAAATGGCTAACTGTGAACTTGAAGATAAAGATGGCGCGACAGATGGCAGCATCGCGTCTAGCTCTTAGGAAACTTTGCAGTATTATTATTTTTTTTTATGTATTATTTTTTACATTATTAACTCAGGAAATGTTTTGTGTCATTACATACAGCCGGGAAGAACTATTGGATATTAGAGCGGTGGAAACTCACCAGAACTACCAACATTACGACCAGGATTACGACTTCCTTGGAGCAGATCCTTTGTTCACTCTCCCCAGAGGAATTGAACTAATTCCAGAGGCCGACCCAAAACATTGTCGGTGGAGAGGCACTCGATGCGGCCTGCTGGTTCGACTTAGGAGGCGCGCACACCACCCACCACTTCCGGGTATATTACTTGCTAATGTTCAGTCCTTGTATAACAAAGTTGATGAGCTTAGAGCAAGGATTTCTTTCCAGAGAGACATCGGGGCCTGTAATATACTTTGTTTCACAGAAACATGGCTCTCTCGGGATTCTCTGTTGGAGTCGGTAAAGCCAGCAGGATTCTCAGTACATCACGCAGACAGGAATAAATATCTCTCCGGGAAGCAGAAGGGCGGAGGGGTGTGTTTCATGATTATCGACTCATGGTGTAATTCTAGGAACATACAGGAACTCAAGTCATTTTGTTCACCCGACCTAGAATACCTCACAGTTAAATGCCGACCATATTATCTCCCAGGAGAATTCTCATCCGTCATTGCCAATGCCGTTTACATCCCACCTCAAGCCGAAACCTCGACGGCCCTCAAAGAACTTCACTGGACTCTATGCAAACTGGAAACCACATATCCTGAGGCTGCATTTATTGTAGATGGGGATTTTAACGTAGCAAATCTGAAGACTAGCCTGACAAAGTTCTATCAACATATCGACTGTCCTACTCGCGCTACTAAGACTCTCGACCATTGCTGTTCAAACTTCAAATCTGATTACGACTCCATCTGGCTCCTTCCGTCCTATAGGCAGAAACTCAAACAGGAAGTGCCCGTGCTTCATACTATTCAACGCTGGTCTGACCAATCGGAATCCATGCTTCACGATTGTTTTGATCACGTGGACTGGGATATGTTCCGGGGAGCTTGCGAAAATAATCTAGATGCATACACGGATACGGTGACTGAGGTTTTAAGGAAGTGTATATGAGATGTAGTTCCCAATGTGACTATTAAAACCTACCCTAACCAGAAACCGTGGATAGATGGTAGCATTTGCGCAAAACTGAAAGCGCGAACCACCGCATTTAACCATGGCAAGGTGACTAGTAATATGGCAGAATATAAACAGTGTAGTTATTCACTCCGCAAGGCAATCAAACAAGCTAAACGTCAGTATAGAGATAAAGTGGAGTCGCAATTCAACGGCTCAGACACAAGACGTATGTGGCAGGGACTACAGACAATCACGGACTACAAAAGGAAAACGTTGCCGAGACCGACGTCTTGTTTCCGGACAGGCTAAACGCATTCTTCGCACACTTTGAGGATAACACAGTGCCACCGACACGGCCCGCTACCAAGGACTGTGGGCTCTCCTTCTCTGTGGCTGACGTGACTAAAACATTTAAACGTGTTAACCCTCGCAAGGCTGCCGGCCCAGACGGCACCCCTATCCGAGTACTCAGAGCATGCGCAGAGCAGCTGGCTGGTGTGTTTATGGGCATATTCAATCTCTCCCCATCCCAGTCTGCTGTCCCCAAATGCTTCAAGATGGCCACCATTGTTCCTGTACCCAAGAAGGAGGTACCCAAGAAGGCAAAGGTAACTGAACTTAATGACTATTGCCCCGTAGCACTCACCTCTGTCATCATGAAGAGCTTTGAGAGACTAATCAAGGATTATTTCACTTCTACCTTACCTGCCACCCTAGACCCACTTCAATTTGCTTACCGCCCCAATAGATCCACAGACGATGCAATCACCATCACTCTGCACACTGCCCTATCCCATCT
Source organism: Salvelinus sp. IW2-2015 (assembly GCF_002910315.2). Classification (NCBI taxonomy): domain Eukaryota; kingdom Metazoa; phylum Chordata; class Actinopteri; order Salmoniformes; family Salmonidae; genus Salvelinus; species Salvelinus sp. IW2-2015. Next base: position 976,921 of record NW_019957565.1, read on the forward strand.
GGACAAGAGGAATACATATGTAAGAATGCGGTTTATTGACTACAGTGCCTTGCAAAAGTATTCATCCCCCTTGGCTTTTTTCCTATTTTGTTGCATTACAACCTGTAATTTAAATGGATTTAGTTTAGAATTCATGTAATGGACATACACAAAATAGTCTAAATTGGTGAAGTGAAACGAAGAAAAAAAAACATGTTAAAAAATAATAATAATAATTTAAATGGAAAAGTGGTGTGTGCATATGTATTCACCCCCGTTGCTATGAAGCCCCTAAATAAGATCTGGTGCAACCAATTACCTTCAGAATTCACATAATTAGTTAAATAAAGTCCACCTGTGTGCAATCTAAGTGTCACAGGATCTCAGTATATATACACCTGTTCTGAAAGGCCCCAGAGTCTACAACACCACTAAGCAAGGGCCACTACCAAGCAAGCGGCACCATGAAGACCAAAGAGCTCTCCAAACAGGTCAGGGACAAAGTAGTGGAGAAGTACAGATCAGGGTTGGGTTATAAAAAAATATCCAAAACTTTGAACATCCCATGGAGCACCATTAAATCCATTATAAAAAAAATTGAAAGAATATGGCACCACAACAAACCTGCCAAGAGAGGGCCGCCCACCATAACTCACAGACCAGGCAAGGAGGGCATTAATCAGAGAGGCAACAAAGAGACCAAAGATAACCCTGAAGGAGCTGCAAAGCTCCACAGCGGAGATTGGAGTATCTGTCCATAGGACCACTTTAAACCGTACATTCCACAGAACTGGGCTTTACGGAAGAAAGGCCAGAAAAAAGCCATTGCTTAAAGAAAAAAATAAGCAAACACGTTTGGTGTTTGCCAAAAGGCATGTGGGAGACTCCCCAAACATATGGAAGAAGGTACTCTGGTCAGATGAGACTAAAATTGAGCTTTTTGGCCATCATGGAAAACGTTATGTCTGGTGCAAACCCAACACCTCTCATCACTCTGAGAACACCATCCCCACAGTGAAGCATGGTGGTGGCAGCATCATGCTGTGGGGATGTTTTCCATCGGCAGGGACTGGGAAACTGGTCAGAATTGAAGGAATGATGGATGCCGCTAAATACAGGGAAATTCTTGAGGGAAACCTGTTTCAGTCTTCCAGAGATTTGAGACTTCCAGCAGGACAATGACCCTAAGCATACTGCTAAAGCAACACTTGAGTGGTTTAAGGGGAAACATTTATTGTCTTGGAATGGCCTAGTCAAAGCCCAGACCTGAATCCAATTGAGAATCTGTGGTATGATTTAAATATTGCTGTACACCAGTGGAACCCATCCAACTTGAAGGAGCTGGAGCAGTTTTGCCTTAAAGAATGGGAAAAATTCCCAGTGGCTAGATGTGCCAGGCTTATAGAGACATACCCAAAGAGACTTGCAGTTGTAATTGCTGCAAAAGATGGCTCTACAAAGTATTGACTTTTGGGGGTGAATAATTATGCATGCTCAAGTTTTCTGTTTTTGTCTTATTTGTTGTTTGTTTCACAATAAAACATATTTTGAATCTTCAAAGTGGTAGGCATGTTGTGTAAATCAAATTATACAAACCCCGAAAAAGTCAATTTTAATTCCGGGTTGTAAGGCAACAAAATAGTAAAAATGCCAAGGGGGTGAATACTTTCGCAAGCCACTGTATAGCTCAGCATTCAACACCATAGTGCCCTCCAACATCATCATTAAGCTCGAGGCCCTGGGTCTGAACCCCGCCCTGTGCAACTGGGTCCTGGACTTTGACGGGCCGCCCCCAGGTGGTGAAGGTAGGAAACATCACCATCACTCCACTGATCCTCAACACTGGGGCCCCACAAGGGTGCGTGCTCAGCCCCCTCCTGTACTCCCTGTTCACCCATGACTGCGTGGCCTTGCACGCCTCCAACGCAAACATCAAGTTTGCAGACGACACAGTAGTAGGCTTGCTTACTAACGATGACGAGACAGCCTACAGGGAGAAGGTGAGGGCTCTGGGAGGGTGGTGCCTGGAAAACAACCTCTCACTCAATGTCAACAAAACAAAGGAGATGATCGTGGACTTCAGGAAACAGCAGAGGGTGCACCCCCCTATTTGCACGCCAGTATTTCTACTTGCACATCCTCATCTGCACATCTATCACTCCAGTGTTAATTGCTAAATTGTAATTAATTCGCCACTATGGCCTATTTATTGCCTTACCTCCTTACTTAATTTGCACACACTGTATACAGATTGTCTATTGTGTTATTGACTGTACGTTTGTTTATCCCATGTGTAACTCTTGAGTTGTTGTTTTTGTCGCACTGCTTTGCTTTATCTTGGCCAGGTCACAGTTGTAAATGAGAACTTGTTCTCAATTGGCCTACCTAGTGAAATATTATTATTATTATTTTTTTTAATCGACGGGACCGCAGTGGAGAAGGTGGAAAGCTTCAAGTTCCTTGGCGTACACATCATTGACAAACTGAAATGGACCACCCACACAGACAGTGTGGTGAAGAAGGCGCTACAGAGCCTCTTCAACCTCAGGAGGCTAAAGAAATTTGGCTTGTCACCTAAAACTGTCAAACTTTTACAGATGCACAATTGAAAGCATCCTGTCGGGCTGTATCACCGCCTGGTAAGGCAACTACACCGCCCGCAACTGCAAGGCTCTCCAGAGGGTGGTGCGGTCTGCCCAATGCATCACCGGGGGCAAACTACCTGCCCTCCAGGACGCCTACAGCACCCAATGTCACAGGAAGGCCAAAAAGATCATCAAAGACATCAACCACCCGAGCCACTGCCTGTTCACCCCGCTATCATCCAGAAGGCGAGGTCAGTACAGGTGCATCAAAACTGGGACCGAGAGAATGAAAAACAGCTTCTAACTTAAGGCCATCAGACTGTTAAACGGCCATCACTAGCACATTAGAGGCTGCTGCCTATAGGCATAGACTAGAAATCACTGGCCATTTTAAGGAATGGGACACTAGTCACATTAATGTTTACATATCTGGCATTACTCATATGTATATACTGTATTCTATACTATTCTACGGTATCTCATTCACTTAATAATGTTTACTTATCTTGCATTACTCATCTCATATGTATATACTGTTTTCTATACTATTCTACTGTATCTTAGTCCGTTCCACTCTGACATCGCTCGTCCATATGTATATAGTCTTATTTTATTCCTACTTAGATTTGTGTGTATTGGGTATATGTTGTGTAATTTGTTAGATATTACTGCACTGTCGGAGCTAGAAGCACAAGCATTTCGCTACACCTGCAATAACATCTGCTAATTAAGTGTATGTGACCAATAAAATTTGATTTGAACACCTCACAAAGCAACTGTTTTGATTATGCAGATGTTGTTGATTCTGCTCTTCACAAGTCCTCACTGTCAGCCATAGCTACGGAAACACAATTTCCCTAGTATAACATAAGGGTGTATACACAGTGCTTGACTTGGATTGAAATAGGTGCCTATACTCATTTTGGGTGCAGATACTGTTTATAATTAGGTGTAGGAGCTCCACAATACTTTTGAGCTAATATTCAATAAGAGGAGCAGGAGCTCAAGCAGAAGAACATTTGAGGTGCAAGTACTCGGCTCCGGTGAGATCCTGCCCAAGTCAAGCACTAGTGTTACAGTCAAAAAGCAGCATAACCTGCAAAGATGCTATGATGAGGTTCTATGGTCAGATCCATGACACTTGGAAGGGTGTCCTGGCTAAATGTCCTATTCATGTATTAATATATATATATATATTGTATAAAAAAGAACTGATGTGTGGTCAGGCACTTTATTTTTCTGCAACATATTAATTTGTTAATGAAAACATTACCTGATATTAAATATAAAATGCATGGTTAGATTTTTCAACCCAAATAAAATATATATTTTTTAAACTGTAGTCCTGCTATTGAGATGCACAGTGCTAGAACCCTTAAAACAGCATAACTCTGTTTTGTCTTCAATGCAGACATGTAGTTGTTGTGAAGACAAATTAGTCAGAGAAATTAAGAGACAGAAATTAGGAAATTGGATGGTGGACATCCTTTACCCTCATTGTGTTTGCCCCCTCCTCTTGCCAGTAGCCATGTCCATGTAAACTCAGCAAAAAAATAAACGTCCCTTTTTCAGGACCCTGTCTTTCAAAGATAATTCGTAAAAATCCAAATAACTTCACAGATCTTCATTGTAAAGGGTTTAAACACTGTTTCCCATGCTTGTTCAATGAACCATAAACAATTAATGAACATGCAACTGTGGAACGGTCGTTAAGACACTAACAGCTTACAGACGGTAGGCAATTTAGGTCACAGTTATTAAAACTTAGGACACTAAAGAGGCCTTTCTACTGACTCTGAAAAACACCAAAAGTAAGATGCCCAGGCTCATCTGTGTGAACGTGCCTTAGGCATGCTACAAGGAGGCATGAGGACTGCAGATGTGGCCAGGGAAATAAATTGCAATGTCTGTACTGTGAGACGCCTAAGACAGCGCTACAGGGAGACAGGACGGACAGCTGATCGTCCTCGCAGTAGCAGACCATGTGTAACAACACCTGCACAGGATCGGTACATCGAACATCACACCTGAGGGACAGGTACAGGATGGCAACAACAACTGCCCGAGTTACACCAGGAACGCACAATCCCTCCATCAGTGCTCAGACTGTCCACAATAGGCTGAGAGAGGCTGGACTGAGGGCTTGTAAGCCTGTTGTAAGGCAGGTCCTCACCAGACATCACCGGCAACTACGTCGCCGATGGGCACAAACTCACCGTCGCTGGACCAGACAGGACTTGCAAAAAGTGCTCTTCACTGACGAGTCGCGGTTTTGTCTCACCAGGGGTGATGGTCGGATTCACGTTTATCGTCGAAGGAATGAGCGTTACACCGAGGCCTGTACTCTGGAGCGGGATCAATTTGGAGGTGGAGGGTCTGTCATGGTCTGGGGCAGTGTGTCATAGCATCATCGGACTGAGCTTGTTGTCATTGCAGGCAATCTCAAAGCTGTGCATTACAAGGAAGACATCCTCCTCCCTCATGTGGTACCCTTCCTGCAGGCTCATCCTGACATGACCCTCCAGCATGACAATGCCACCAGCCATACTGCTCGTTCTGTGCGTGATTTCCTGCAAGACAGGAATGTCAGTGTTTTGCCATGGCCAGCGAAGAGCCCGGATCTCAATCCCATTGAGCACGTCTGGGACCTGTTGGATCGGAGGGTGAGGGCTATGGCCATTCCCCCCAGAAATGTCCAGGAACTCGCAGGTGCCTTGGTGGAAGAGTGGGGTAACATCTCACAGGAAGAATGGGCAAATCTGGTGCAGTCATGAGGAGGAGATGCACTGCAGTACTTAATGCAGCTGGTGGCCACACCAGATACTGACTGTTACTTTTGATTTTGATCCCCCCTTTGTTCAGGGAAACATTATTCCATTTCTGTTAGTCACATGTCTGTGGAACTTGTTCAGTTTAGTTCTCAGTTGTTGAATCTTGTTATGTTCATACAAATATTTACACATGTTAAGTTTGCTAAAAATAAACGCAGTTGACAGTGAGAGGACGTTTCTTTTTTTGCTGAGTTTATATCCCCATTAAGCCTACATACATAGTTTCTCTGTCTCACATCAAAGCCATATAAACAAGCCAGCAGTGATGTGTTGACAGCTCCTAAATTCACAGGGTTTGTGTTTTTTTAAGATTCTAATCTCTGATGGAAGGAAAAATTCTTCATACATGCTCATCTACTGGGAAGGTGGTATTTACAACATACGACTGAGAAATGTCCACTTGAACGCCCCTCCAAATGGTAATTACTAATGGGAAACTTGTCTATCATTGCTGAGCATTGACTTCTCCCACATACTAACCTCTGATGTCCTCTACTAAGGAAATGACCTCGATAACAGCATTTTCGGGCAGTTAAATGCAACAACATTTAAAAAATAAAAAATAAACTATTAAAATGTTTTTTTAATACTATAATTTGTTTACAAGCATGATAGCTGTACTTATATGTTATGGTTGATGCAGCTTGTGTGCCATTAGCCAATCAGCCTTTTCTCAACGAGTTCAAAGCACGTGAATGCATCCAACTGGTATTTAGGACTGCACAACTAGTGATTTCCAACTTCCCACTTGGTTCTGAACGCAGCATAAGAATACCTTCAGACTGAAAGGTCATACCATAACTGAACAACCCAGTGGTAATGATATGGATGATTGCTTGCTGATGTCCTGAAGTACAAAGACGTACATTTACAGTGCCTTCAGAAAGTATTCGCACCCCCTGACTTTTTCCACATTTTGTTGTGTTACATCCTGAATCAATATATAAATATATATATACTGTATATATATATTTTTATGTGGTCACTGGCATTCACACAATACCCCATAATGTCAAAGTGGAATTATGGTTTTTGAAATGTTTACAAATTAATAAAAAATGTAAAGCTGAAATATCTTGAGCCATTAAATAAAGTTTAAAACAAATCTAATCAATCAAAAAGTAGCACAATAAATGTACATAAAAATAACAAGGCTATACACAGGGGGTACTGGTACCGAGGCAATGTACGGGGGTACAGGTTAGTCGAGGTCATTTGTAAAGTGACTATGCATAGATAATAAACAGCGAGTAGCAGCAGTGTAAAAACAAAGGGCTATGACTCCAGTCACCCAAGTCATAGCCAATCTTTTCAGTCTCCTGAGGAGGAAAGGTGTTGTCGTGCCCTCTTCACAACTGTCTTGGTGTGTTTGGACGATGATAGTTTGTTGGTGATGTGGACACCAAGGAACTTGAAACTCTCGACCCGCTTCACTTCAGTCCCATCGATGTTAATGGGGGCTTGTTCGGCCCTCCTTTGCCTGTAGTCCACAATCAGCTCCTTTGTCATGCACACATTGAGAGAGAGGTTGTTGTCCTGGCACCACACGGCCAGGTCTCTGACCTTCTCCCTATAGGCTGTCTCATCATTGTCGGTGATCAGGCCTACCACTGTTGTGTCGTCAGCAAACTTAATGATGGTGTTGGAGTCGTGCTTGGCCACGCAGTCGTGGGTGAACAGGGAGTACAGGAGGGGACTAAGCATGCACCCCTGAGGGGCCCCAGTGTTGATGATCAGCGTGGCAAATGTGTTGTTGCCTACCCTTACAACCTGGGGGCAGCCCGTCAGGAAGTCCAGGATCCAGTTGCAGAGGGAGTCCCAGGGTTGTTTAGTCCCAGGGTCCTTAGCTTATTGATGAGCTTTGTGGGCACTATGGTATTGAATGCTGAGCTGTAGTCAATGAACAGCATTCTCACATAGGTGTTCCTTTTGTCCAAGTGGGAAAGGGCAGTATGGCCTGCATCTGATGGTCAGTCTGAGGGGAGGGAGCATGGGTGAGGGGAGGGAACAGTGGTGAGGCTTCCACTCTCCCTCCCTCTGCTATGGGTGGCAACAATGTCATACTCTTTATGACCAGAGTGCATCAGATAGATGGGCTACACGTACAGAGACAGAGGGGCGCTGTTTCGCTCGCTCTGATGCTTTCTCTGGTAAAATACATTCGGCCTCTTGCGAATTGAAGGAAAATTATGAAAACACAGAGAGACGAAAGAAAATATTTTACATGTTTTTTCTTTTTCATTTTTTGGGGAAAGTCTGGCTTCCCTTGGCATCCATGAATATGTAGCCTTCTACATCTAGCTACATGTTGAACTTCCATCCTCTAAATCCAAGGGCACAATGTATGAATTTATGGTTGGATTAGAATCACCGGCCAGTACAGAGAATTAAGTAAAACCACAAGTCCAAATCCCTATCTCCATCCATGGCTAATTTAGGAAAGGGACAATTTTAGCTAGCTAGCTAGACACCGGAGGACAACAACACAATGAGATGCAACAATTCAAGGATGCTTTCTCTTGTGAGATACATTCTGCCTCTTGCGAATTGGAAGGAAAATCATGAAAACAGAGAAACGAAAGAAAATGTATTTTCTTGGTGAATCTTTGGGGAAAGCCTGGCTTCCTTTGGCATCCATGAATACACACCACTGAGTAGCACTGCATTATTTCTGCTTCATGCACCAATTCATCGATATTAAAAAAGACACAAGCCGCTAATAATATCAACGCAAGCTTTTCGGAGCTCTTTGCAGCTGCAGTGCTGGTTGTAGCCGTAGGCCTATAAGTGCACTTGATTTGCTCTCTGGGCCTGCCAGGTAGGCAGAGTTCTACCTTCAGACACATGAAATGGTTAAAATTGGGAACACTTTGCCTTCCCGGCACTAGGGCTGCTGAATCAAGTGCACCTACTGCCAATAGCGCGAAAAATAAGAACGCAAGGCGTTTTTTTTTTTTTAACAGAAATGTTTGGTTATCGACTAGGAAATCCTTGGAGATTGAATAGTGGGTTGGTGATCACTGTTGTAGAGGGTGCAACGGGGTAGAGAGGGAGCATACTTAATTTAAGATCGCACAGGACACCAGATAAGATAGGAGAATTACACCAGATATGACAGACTGACCCTTGGCCCCTAGGCCGGCTGTCTAGCTCCTGCCTTTCTTTTATTTGGATTGGTGGATACATCTCATTATTGTAATCTTATTTTGAATATGCGATAAGGGTTGTTGACGTCAAACGCCTGTATTCAATGGAGAGAGATGATATGCTACTAGCCCCAGTTCATGAATATGCATAGCCATCTCGAGAGAACTCCGATATAAAGTGATTTTTCTTAAAATGTCCTACTTATATCAGTACACTCGTAACAAGTTAAGCATTGCAAAACGTATATTCGATCAAATAAACCTCAAGTAGCATATAAGATATTTAAAAAAATGTGTTGACCAAATTCAACACTCTCGTTGACTCCTTACTTGGTGGACGAAACAACAAAAGCGCCACTTGCTGGTGGGAGACCGATTTTTCGCAGAGTTCGCTCTCTTTTCCTCTCTGTTTAAACAGACAAACATCACATGCGCACTAGCACTCAGTGCACAGGGAGCATCGTGAGCAGCGTCTAGGTTGTAATGTCATCCAAAAACATTGCAGACATTGGATAAAAATAAAATGTTAATATCTTCGGTTGTGAGTGATGGAAACAAGTCGGCCTCAGCGACAATTATTTGAATAATTCAATGGATGATTTGTGCACACAGGTGATGACTAAAGTGTCTTATTACGAATTTTCTAATCTGACATCTCTATGTGACCGTCTTTGGAAATTGTATTTCTGGGCCGGGCGTCAATTAAACTGCAGTGCCGAAGCAAAACTGTAGGAGCAGTCGAAACCGTGCTTTAGACCGGAACCCTGGCCCATTGCTCGAGATGCGCATATACTTCCTATTTGTCTGAAGTTCTTGTTTTTAAAATGGCGCCGTTAGACTTGGATAAGTATGTTGAGATTGCAAGACAGTGCAAATATTTACCAGAAAACGACTTAAAGGTGAGCATGAATATTATTTTTTATTCGTGTACTTAACCAATACCCATATGTTAGTACATTCGCTCTGGCTATATCAATCACATTGCGACATCAATATGGCTGGCTAAGCTAGCATGATTTCCTTCTTCAGCTAAATGAAGGCAGTTAACGTTAGCCAGTACAGTAGCTTGCCTGTTAGCCGAACACGTCAAACCTTGGGATAATCACGATAGAATATATGTATATTCTTGCTATTAGATATCTTGCTAACTAGTTAGACCTGTGAACTAGGTATGCATATGACTAACGTTAACGGTAGCTAACGTTCGTGGGCTAGCCATGGTTTGTGAACTAACAGGCTAACGCGTTAACTCTGTAGCAGATGACTATATAGGAAGGATACTAGCTTTCAGCACATACATTTATAGTCAGCTAGCCAGCTTAGTATAGTACAGAGCTATTGGTGTCTTTCGAAAACGTAACGTTGTGACCTGAAACCACAACGTTATTTCAACATTGGTTAGCTAATGTTAGACGTATCAATCAGGGCCCGGGAAGTTGTAGCTAACTACCATTACAAATCTAGGTTTAACAAATAACATGTGAAGAAGCTGGGTTGATCAACTCCACGATATGTACATCTGGTCCATTGATGTGATCGTGGAGTTGAGAAACCTGGATACCTGTGAAGATGCCTCCCATTTAGAGAGGGTTTCTGCTGATATGGCCAAATATTCGAAAATTGGCCAATTCAAAGATGGTCGTTTAGAAATAGCAGCAGGTCCAGTGTGCAAACCTTATTATGCAGCCTAATAATTTTGTCATGTCTCATCCCTCTCAGAGATTATGTGACTACGTATGTGATTTGCTACTCGAGGAATCAAATGTTCAACCAGTATCCACTCCAGTCACTGTTTGTGGAGACATTCATGGCCAGGTATTATCCAATGTTCTTTTTGATACCATCCCCAAATTAATTGGTTCTCTTACTTTTTTTGTTTTGTTTCTACATTAAAAATCATCGTCCATGATTTTAAATGCATTATCCCAATGTGTGGTTGTATTGTTTTAAATGATCAAACAAATCTATCTAGTATGCGCATTCTGAATATCCCCATTTTTATAGTAAATGTGAAATTCTCTTTCTGAACACTGTCTGCAGTTTTATGACCTATGTGAACTCTTCAGAACTGGCGGACAAGTTCCAGACACAAACTACATTTTTATGGTAAGTGTGAAGTTGTATTATATTGTTATGCTCTGCTGTAACAAAAATGGAATTTAGAACATAAGCTGGATCTGACTTGCGATTGATCTGAACCCTGGTCAATGCCTGTCTGTTTTGTCCAGGGAGACTTTGTGGACAGGGGATACTACAGCTTGGAGACATTCACGTACCTGCTAGCCTTAAAAGCCAAGTGGCCGGACCGCATCACGCTTCTACGAGGAAATCACGAAAGCAGGCAGATAACACAGGTGTACGGCTTTTACGGTGAGCAACATGCCTAATTGCTGGGGGCACATCAACTCTAACAACACATAAGACCATATGTATACTTGTAGGTTCTCGTGCCATAGTTATTGGGACAATTGGTAACTAACCTGGTACCAAGAAGCAAACAAGTAGCTGAATTTCTAGGTTATTATGGTGTAATTACCATTTAACCTTGAGATTAAAGTATACTGAACAAAAATATACACGCAACATGTCAAGTGTTGGTTTCATGAGCTAAAATAAACGATTCCAGAAATTCTTCATATGTCCAAAAATGTCTAAAAATGTCTATCAAAGTGAGCATTTCTCCTTTGCCAAGACAATCTACCAGACAGGTGTTGCATCTCAGGAAGCTGATTAAACAGCATGATCATTACACAATGATCATTACACGGGTGCAGCTTGGGTTGGGGACAATGAAAGGCCACTTTAAAATTTGCAGTTTTGTCTCACAACACAATGCCACAGATGTCTCAAGTTTTGAGGGAGTGTGCAATTGGTATGTTGACTGCAGGAATGTCCACCAGAGCTTTTGCCAGAGAATTGAATGTTACTTTCTTTAATATAAAGCGCCTCCAATGTAATTTTAGAGAATTTGGCAGTACTTTCAACCGGCCTCACGACCGCAGAGCACGTGTAACCACGCAAGCCCAGGACCTCCACATCTGGCTTCTTCACTTGCGGGGTCGTCTGAGACCAGCCACCCAGATAGCTGATAAAACTGTGGGTTTGCACAATGGAAGAATTTCTACACAAACTGTCAGAAACCATCTCAGGGAAGCTAATCCGCGTGCTCTTCTGAGACCAGGGTCTTGACCTGACTGTGGTTTGGTGTTGTAATCGACTTCAGTGGGCAAATGCTCACCTTCGATGGCCACTGGCACGCTGGAGAAGTGTGCTCTTCACGGATGAATCCCGGTTTCAATTGTACCAGGCAGACGGTGTGTATGGTGTCGTGTGGACGAGCTGTTTGCGGATGTCAACATTGTGAACAGAGTGCCCCATGGTGGCGTTGTGGTTATGGCAGCGGCAGGCATAAGCAACGGACAACAAACACAATTGCATTTTATCAATGCCAATTTGAATGCCCAGACATACGGTTACGAGATCCTGAGGCCATTGTCGTGCCATTCATCCGCCGCCATCACATGTTTTATCATGATAATGCACGGTCCCATGTTGCAAGGATCTGTACACAATTCCAGGGTTCGCAAAAGGAGCTTGAGGTGCTTAGAGTATGTGAATTTGGCATTCTGAAATTCAAGTACTCAGATATTTTCTCAAGTTGGTACTTGAGTTGGTATTAAAATTGGTATTAAAATGATGAGAACAGATAATGATCAAATACATTTATGAAAAATATTAGAAAAATGTATTGGTTTTGCTAATTCTAATTCGGGCAACTGGCTTTGTTTAAAAAAAAAAAATTGATATACTTATTTTGTACATAATGTTGCCGGTATCGTCTCGAGTCTGACACGCCAGACGCAAATGATATACTCCTTTCTCGGGGACAGGCCCAGATCCCCGTGATTTGCATGAAGAGGAGGTGGAGAAAAAGGGGCGGGCTGCCTTCTGAGAATTCGTAGGCAATCGAATAAACCCCCACTTCCTTCCATTCTGCTAGCAAATGTGCAATCTTTGGAGAATAAAACGGATGACCTACGTGCAAGATTAAGCTACCAACGGGACATTCAAAACAGCAATATCTTAAGCTTCACAGAGACGTGGCTGAATGACGACACCATCAACCATACAGCTGGCTGGTTATACGCTGTAACGGCAGGATAGAACAGCGGCGTCTGGTAAGACAAGGGGCGGAAGGCTATGTATTTTTGTAAATAACAGCTGATGCACGATATTTAAGCAAGTCTCGAGCTATTGCTCGCCTGAGGTAGAGTATCTCATGATAAGCTGTAGACCACATGATCTACCTAGAGCGTTTTCATCTATTTTTCATAGTTGTTTACATACCACCACAGTCAGAGGCTGGCACTAAGACAGCATTGAATGAGCTGTATTCCACCATAAGCAAACAAGAAAATGCGCACCCAGAGGCGGCACTCCTAGTAGCCGGGGACTTTAATGCAGGGAAACTTAAATCCGTTTTACCAAATTTCTATCAGCATGTTAAATGTGCAACCAGAGGGGACAAAAACTCTGGACCACCTTTACTCCACACACAGACACACATTCAAAGCTCTCCCATGCCCTCCATTTGGCAAATCTGACCATAATTCTATCCTCCTGATTCCTGCTCACAAGCAAAAATTAAAGCGGGAAGCATCAGTCTAGATCAATAAAAAACGTGGTCAGGTGAAGCAGATGCTAAGCTACAGGACTGTTATGCTAGCACAGACTGGAATATGTTCTGGGATTCCTCTGATGGCATTGAGGAGTACACCGCATCAGTCATTGGCTTAAACAATAAGTGCATCTATGACGTCGTCCCCACAGTGACCGTACGTACATACCCCAACCAGAAGCCATGGATTACAGGCAACATCCACACTGAGCTTTCAAGGAGCGGGACTCTAGCGGGATGCTTATAAGAAATGCCGCTATGCCCTCTGACAAACCATCAAACAGGCAAAGCGTCAATACAGGACTAAGATCGAATCGTACTACACCAGCTCTGACGCTCGTCGAATGTGGCAGGGCTTGCAAACCATTACAGACTACAAAGGGAAGCACAGCCGAGAGCTGCCCAGTGACACGAGCCTACCAGACGAGCTATGCTCGCTTCGAGGCAAATAACACTGAAACATGCATGAGAGCACCAGCTGTTCCAGAAGACTGTGTAATCACGCTCTCCGCAGCCGGTGTGAGTAAGACCTTTAGACAGGTCAACATTTACAAGGCCGCAGGTCCAGATGGATTGCCAGGACGTGTACTGCAAGCATGCGCTGACCAACTGGCAAGTGTCTTCACTGACATTTTTAATCTCTCCCTGTCCGAGTCCATAATACCAACATGTTTTAAGCATGTAGTGCCTGTGCCCAATAACACTAAGGTAACCTGCCTAAATGACTACCGACCCGTAGCACTCACGTCTGTAGCCATGAAGTGCTTTGAAAGGCTGATCATGCCTCACATCAACACCATCATCCCAGAAACCCTAGACCCACTCCAATTTGCATTACGCCCTAACAGATCCACAGATGATGCAATCTCTAATGCACTCCACACTGCCCTTTCCCACCTGGACAAAAGGAACACCTATGTGAGAATGCTATTCATTGACTACAGCTCAGCGTTCAACACCATAGTGCCCTCAAAGCTCATCAATAAGGACCCTGGGACTAAACATCTCCCTCTGCAACTGGATCCTGGACTTCCTGACGGGCTGCTCCCAGGTGGTAAAGGTAGGTAACAACACATCCGCCACACTGATCCTCAACACGGGGGCCCCTCAGGGGTGTGTGCTCAGTCCCTTCCTGTACTCCCTGTTCACTCATGACTGCACGGCCAGGCACGACTCCAACACCATCATTAAGTTTGCCTATGACACAACAGTGGTAGGCCTGACCACTGACATCGACGAGACATCCTATAGGGAGGAGGTCAGAGACCTGGCCGTGTGGTGCCAGGACAACAACCTCTCCCTCAACATGATCAAGACAAAGGAGATGATTGTGGACTACAGGAAAAACGAGGACCAAGCATCTCATCAACGGGGCTGCAGTGGAGCAGGTTGAGAGCTTCAAGTTCCTCGGTGTCCACATCACCAACAAACTAACATGGTCCAAGCACACCAAGACAGTTGTGAAAGAGGGCACAACAAAACCTATTCCCCCTCAGGAGACTGAAATGACTTGGCATGGGTCCTGAGATCCTCAAAAGGTTCTACAGCTGCACCATCAAGCGCATCCTGACTGGTTGCATCACTGCCTGGTATGGCAACTGCCCGGCCTCCGACTGCAAGGCACTACAGAGGGTAGCGCAAAAGGCCCAGTACATAACTGGGGCCAAGCTTCCTGCCATCCAGGACCTCTATACCAGGCAGTGTCCGAGGAAGGATCTAAAAATTGTCAGACTCCAGCCACCCTAGTCATAGACTATTCTCTTTGCAACTGCACGGTAAGCGGTACCGAAGCGCCAAGTCTAGGTCCAAGAGGCTTCTAAACAGGTTCTATCCTTAAGCCATAAGACTCCTGAACACCTAATCAAATGGCTACCCAGACTATTTGCATTGCCCCACCTCTCCCCCTCTTTTACACCGCTGCTAATCTCTGTTATCATCTAGGCATAGTCACTTTATTAACTCTTCCTATATGTACATATTACCTCAACTAACCGGTGCCCCCGCACATTGACTCTGTACCGGCACCACCCTGTATATAGTCTCGCTATTGTTATTTTGCTGCTGCTCTTTAAGTACTTGTTCCTTTTTTAATTTGTATTATTCTTATCTGTGTTTTTTTAAACTGCATTATTGGTTAAGAGCTTTTAAGTAAGCATTTCACTAAGGTCTACACCTGTTGTATTTGGCGCATGTGACTATTAAAATTTGATTTGATTGGGCGCCGCCAAACCTCACATCGATGGCTAAAATGCCGGGCAAATGTAGATTCGTCACTACTCAGATAACAAAATAATCAGTACTGACTTACCACTCACGTATTGAGTAAATAAGTAGTGAAACAGCGTATTATTGAGTAGAACTTATAAGGTAGTGATGAATACTACGGCAGTTTTTTTTTTTTTTTTAATGCGGTTTTTGTGATATACTGCCATCTGGTGGTGGCTAGAAACAATTCTATAACATTAAGTATTACAAAATGATGGTCCTTGAAAATATTAGTGCTTGAAAAGGTACTTGAATTTGATTTGCCACTGTCTGTACGAACCCTGCAATTCTTGGATTTCTTCCATGGCCTGCGTACTCACCCGACATGTCACCCATTGAGCATGTTTGGGATGATCTGGATCAACATGTACCACAGCGTGTCTCAGTTCCCGCCAATATCCAGCAACTTCACATAGCCATTGAAAAAGAGTGGGACAACATTCCACAGGCCACAATCAACAGCCTGATCAACTCGATGCGAAGGAGATGTTTTGCACTGTATGAGGCAAATGGTGGTCAAACCAGATACTGACTGGTTTTCTGATCCCAGCCCCAACTTTTTTTTAAAGGTATCTGTGACCAATAGATGCATATCAGTATTCCCAGTCATGTGAAATCCATAGATTAGGGTCTAATTCATTTATTTCAATTTTATTATTTCCTTATTTAACCTTTATTTAACTAGGCAAGTCAGTTAAGAACAAATTCTTATTTACAATGACGGCCTACCCCAGCCAAACCCTAACCCGGACAATGCTGGTTAAATTGTGTGCCGCCCTATGGGACTCCCAATCACGGCCAGTTGTGACACAGCCTGGAATCGAACCAGGGTCTGCAGTGACGCCTCTAGCTCTGATATGCAGTGCCTTAGACCTCTGTGCCACTAGGGAACCCATACATGGGAACTGTAACTTAGTTAAAGTTTTGAAATTGTTGCATGTTGCGTTTATAGTTTCGTTCAGTGTAAAAAATAATAATAAGTGCTGCCAGATTTTGTAAAGTGTTCTAGAATTTTAACTTGTTATTTTTTGCAGATGAGTGCCAAACTAAATATGGGAATGCAAATGCGTGGCGATACTGCACTAAAGTGTTTGACATGCTAACAGTAGCGGCTGTAAGTCCAATCACCATGACCGTTCACACTTCTTTGAATGCATGTGCTTTATCTATCTTACATTTTCCCACACATATGAATCAATCACTTACAGAGTTTCTTACCACAGTTGATAGACGAGCAGGTCCTTTGTGTGCATGGGGGTCTTTCACCTGACATCAAGACCCTGGACCAGATCCGCACAATCGAGCGCAACCAAGAGATTCCCCACAAGGGGGCCTTCTGTGACCTGGTGTGGTCGGACCCAGAGGATGTGGACACCTGGGCCATCAGTCCGCGAGGTGCTGGCTGGCTGTTTGGCGCCAAGGTCACTAATGAGGTAAACGCATCAAATTGTTGTCTTGAGTAGAGGGCTAACTACTACAGCTTATAATGATGATATGCATAGACCTAGACGGTAGGCTTGGGTGGTATATACAGTATACCGGGATATTTTGAAATACCAAAGGTATGATTTTCAATACAGTAAAAATGCTCGGGGTTTGCATGCTATGCCACTGCTTATAAATATAAGTTAACTATCTAAGATGTGCCAAATAAATTATCTCCAGTTCAGGGCTCCAGTTATGCATTTGGTTCTCTAACTTGCTAGCTAAGTGGCTAGCTTGTAAGATCAAGCTTCTTGGTTACAGCAGAGACAAACAATCCCCTCCTGGATCAAGATCCCTGCTGCCCAATTTTTGTGCATTTGTGTTTTTTTTTTTTTCAATTTGAAAGAGACCTATGTTGAATACTGAGCTCATCTGTGGTTCTGTTTGACCCATTTCAGTTTGTTCACATCAATAATCTGAAGCTGATTTGCCGTGCACACCAGCTGGTCCACGAGGGCTACAAGTTCATGTTTGACGAGAAGCTGGTGACAGTGTGGTCTGCGCCCAACTACTGTTACCGCTGTGGAAACATTGCCTCCATCATGGTCTTCAAAGACGTGAACACCCGGGAGCCCAAGCTGTTCCGCGCCGTGCCCGACTCGGAGCGGGTCATCCCTCCCAGAACAACAACACCTTACTTCCTCTAATCACAAGAGCCATTTTGTTCACCCCAAAAATAGCCCGTTGCCTCTTTCCCTCTCCCATTTCCCGTTTGCAGTCTTAAGGAAGTGGATAGGTGTAACTAAGAAATGACAATACAATGGCTTCACCTTGGTCTGGTCCAGAACTAACCATAGCTCTTACCCCTTCAGTGTTTACAGATCTGAAGGAATGAGATGTGTATAAGCAACATGATGTAAGCTCCCCTAAGCCTCATTGAAAGGTTGAGCTGTCACTCATTTGTTTACTTTACATCTGTCTCATCCCTTTTGATCTGCAAAAACCTAAGTGATAGATGCTTCTGGACTGAATCTTGTAATATGTTTAGGGGATCTATCTATATTTCTTAAACCTATCTGGTTTGTTGTCATCTGCAAAGGGTTAGTGGTTTTGGGACTGGGCTATTGTCCCCACTGTCAACTACCCCCCCCCAGCTTCTCCCAACGGGACTTGCATTTCTCTATTTGTTTTATTGAACATTTTCTTTCTTGAAATATCCCATCTCAGTCCTGCCTCATTCCCTTGATAGTATTTGATGTTGCCAAATGCATATTTGTTTTTGTAGATTAACATTGTTGCATTGGATGAATTGACTCAATAGTACTGTTGGCCCTTCATTTCAATTGAAGCTCTATCTTTATACTTCACCCCAATACTCCTGATTTTAATTTCTACTCCCTCAATTTCTATTTGATGTGAGTAAATGGGACACGCTGTTCCTATTAAATGTAATTGTAGCCAACAGTGTATTTGTATGAATATGTTTTGCAGCTTTGTGCACATTCAACGGTCATTCATCTACTCTGCTTCTTTATAGGGATATTATCAAATGCTGTCACGGATTGAATTCCTTGAATTGCACTGTGTCTCAGAATTCCATGTTAACTATTGAATGGAATTCAGTGATGTGTGAGTTTTATCGTTCCAACTGGGTCGATATTGCAATTACGCTAAAGGCATGTCAGATCTGATACTATGGACTCTCAGCTGTAATCTATAGAAGAAAACAGTTTTAACCTCATGCCGTACTATCTTCACAGATATTATTTCCACCGAAGACAGCAACTTAAGTATGCTGCTGTTGTTTTTAAAACCAGATCAGGGTGATTGGGGAGGGGATACGTCTTGGGGACTGAGTGGGCGATTAGGCTTTTGTACATTCAAATAATTGTATTGATTATTTTTCCAATTTTTTTCTGATTTGTTGTATTTTATTGTTGTAGACCGCAATCAACCTACCAATTGAAAATAAAAAGCCTTTAACTTAAGTACCTGTTTATTTTGTTAAAATATCCAACGGTGGTTGCTGCATTTGTGGCAGACCAGCTGGCATCCTGACTAGACTACGTTGGTGTGCAAATAAACCGCCAGTCACTAGAGAACAAACTGGATGAGCTCCGTTTGAGACTATTCTATCGACGGGACCTGAAGAACTTTAATATTCTATGTTTCATGGAGTTTTGGCTGAACAAGAACATGGATAATATACTTCTGGCTTTTCCATGCATTGTCAAGACCGGTCAGCATCCTTAGGTAAGATGGGGGGTCTGTCTCTTTGTTAACCAACTGGTGCATGATCTCTAATGTTAAGTAAGTCTCTTTTGCTTGCTTGAGTTACCAAACCTCATGATAAGCTGCAGACCATATTATTTACCATGAGAGTTTATCTATTTTTTTTGTAGCTGTCCATTTACCACCACCAAACCGATGCTGTCACTAAGACCGCACTCAACGAGCTGTATAGGGCCATAAGCAAACAAGAAAATGCACACCCAGAGGCGGTGCTTTTTGTGGCCGGTGATTTTAAAGCAGTGAAACTGAAATCCGTGTCCACATCACTAAGGATCTATCATGGTCCAGACACATCAACACGGTCATGAAGAGGGCACGACAACGTCCCTTCCATCTCTGGAGGCTGAAAAGATTTGCCATGGGCCCTCAGATCCTCAAATTCTGCAGCTGCACCACTGAGAGCATCACCGCTTGGTATGGCAACTACTTGGCATCTGACTGCAAGGGACTAGAGGGTAGTGCGTATGGCCAAGTACATCACTGGGGCAGGGAGCTCACTAGATCCCTGCCATCAAGTTCCCAGTTGTCTTGAAAGCACCATAAGTCCAGAGAATGCCAAACTGATGACAGTTTGACAAAATTTGCCCAGAATGACCGCTGCGCCACGTTCCTGTTCCAGTGAGGTGAGTCCAAAAATGTCTTGCTGCTGCATAAATGATGTAATATGCCAGGGAGATATGTATTCTGTAGCTAAGAAAGTAATACTAAGTGTATGTTGTGTAGTAAGCTGTTAGTAACCCATGTGCCTCACCCTAATAATTTGGTCCCTTTCCCCCTCATAACTTAGCCTACTGTTCTGACTTGGTTGGTGGTGCACATGTAGCCTATAGCCTGTTTTAGAGAAATGTAATCATAAAATATTGTAAGTGCTTTCATTGCTTATATGCCCCCTTTATTTATCCTACGGTTCTGACTTGGTGTACAGGGAGAATACTGTAAGAACGGCCCATGTTCTGAATTGTGTCGCTGTATATTTCAAAAGTGCTGAACTAATAGTTATATTGACTACGTCCGTCCTAGCTCGCTCATTGTCAATCGAAAATACGGATTGTTTCTTATCCGCTCGTCGTCCCCTTATGCCATAGTTTGTACATCTGAATTGTTAGTAGAAACCACATTTGTTTAAGCAAGTCAGCCATGTTTTTTTTTAAGACAGTAAATGAGGCTGAATAAACTGTTTTGCTGCCAGACAAGGATTCACTCTGTGGTGCTGAAAAGAAAGCTCTGCTGTTGGGACAGCTTTATGTAGGTCCTAACAGTGTGGGCAGCATTTGTCACCGCTATAGTGCAATGAATGTATTGTTTAGTGTTGTGTAGTGGCTTTGCTGGCATGCATCAATTTTCTTTTGAGTTTGCCCCACCCAGATTTACATGCTGAAATTGTCATTGCTTTCTGCTTCCGTATGGCAAGCTGTATCGATGCACCAAGTCTGGAACAAACAGTTGCCCTGAACAGCTTCTATCCCCAAGCAATAACACTGCTAAATAGTTAACCAAATACAGTGCATTCAGAAAGTATTCAAACCCCTTGACCTTTTCCACATTTTGTTACATTACAGCCTTATTCTAAAATTGATTAAATCGTTTTTTTTCTCATCGATATACACACAATACCCCATAATGACAAAGCAATAACTGTTTTTAGAAATGTTGGCAAATGTATAAAAAATAAATATATATATCCCATTTACTTAAGTATTACTCAGTACTTTGTTGAAGCACCTTTTGGCAGCGATTACAGCCTCGAGTCTTCTTGTGTATGACGCTACAAGCTTGGCACACCTGTATTTGGGGAGTTTCTCACATTCTTCTCTGCAGATCCTCAAGCTCTGTCAGGTTGGATGGGGAGCGTGGCTGCACCGCTATTTTCAGGTCTCTTCTCGGATATTTGATCGGGTTCAAATCCGGGCTCTGGCTGAGCCACTCAAGGACATTCAGAGACTTGTCCCGAAGCCACTCCTGCGTTGTCTTGGCTGTGTGCTTAGAGTTGTTGTCCTGTTGGAAGGTGAACTTTCACCCCAGACTGAGGTCCTGAGCACTCTGGAGCCGGTTTTCATCAAGGATCTCTCTATACTTTGCTCCGTACTTTCCCTTGATCCTGACTAGTCTCCCATTCCCTGCCGCTAAAAAAACTCCCCACAGCATGATGCTGCCACCCCGAAGCTTCACTGTAGTGGTGCCAGGTTTTCTCCAGATGTGACACTTGGCATTCAGGCCAAAGAAACCTTGTTTTTCATGGTCTGAGAGTCCTTTAGGTGCCTTTTGGCTAACTCCAAGTGGGCTGTCATATGCCTTTTACTGAGGGGTGGCTTCCGTCTGGCCACTCTACCATAAAGTCCTGATTGGTGGAGTGCTGCAGAGATTGTTGTCCTTCTGGAAGATTATACCATCTCCACAGTGAGTTCTTGGTCACCTCCCTGACCAAGGCCCTTTTCCCCCGATTGCTCACTTTGGTTGGGCATCCAGTTCTAGGAAGAGTCTTAGTGGTTCCAAATTTCTTCCACTATTCTTGGGGACCTTCAATGGTGCAGAAATGTTTTGATACCCTTCCCCAGATCTGTGCCTCGATACAATCCTGTCTCCGCGCTCTACGGACAATTCCTTCAATCTCAAGGCTTTGCTCTGACATGCACTATCAAATGTATTTATATAGCCCTTCTTACATCAGCTGATATCTCAAAGTGCTGTACAGAAACCCAGCCTAAAACCCCAAACAGCAAGCAATGCAGGTGTAGAAGCACGTGGGACCCAACTGTGGGACCTTATAGAGACAGGTGTGTGCCTTTCCAAATCAATCAATTGAATTTACCACAGGTGGACTTCAATCAAATTGTATAAACATCTCAAGGATGATCAATGGAAACAGGATGCAGCTGAGCTCAATAATGAGGCTCATGCAAAGGGCCTGAATACTTATGTAAATAAGGTATTTCTGATTTTAAAAAATTCAACATTTGCTAACATTACTAAAAACCTGTTTTCGCTTTGTCATTATAGGGTATTGTGTGTAGGTTGATGAGAGAAAAAATTATTTCATAAATTTTAGAATAAGGCTTTAACGCTATAAAATGTGGAAAAAGTCAAGGGGTCTGAATACTTTCCGAATGCACTGTAGATTTGGCCCTGTTTTTTAGGTTGTTGTCCTGCTGAAAGATTCATTAATCTACCCGTGTCTGGTGGAAAACAGACTGAACCAGGTTTTCCTCTAGGTTTTCGTATGTGCTTATTGTAAAAAAAATAATATATATCCTGAAAAACTCCCCAGTCCTTAACGATTAAAAGCATACACACAATGGTGATTTTAGCATGTAAATCTTGATGTGGCAAAAAAAAAAAAAGTGGGATGCATGCCAGCAAAGCCACACCATATTTTCTGCTGGCCAGCCCCACCACAGAAAGCACTGAGCTAGGCTGAAACACCTGCATTTTGGAGCTGCCTTACTCAAGAAAGCAAAAATGAGACCATGTTTGTACGCAGCTTTATTAACTCAGACTTTTTTTAAACTTTTTTTTTTACATTGTTTGCAAAATTATATGTGACACGTATTAATGCCATAATAACAAGAAAAACAGGCAAAAAATATATGTTTATGAAGCATGTGACAAATACAATTCGATTGGATGTCAGAAGTGGGATGGCGCAACTACCTGCAACAGTGCGAACTCTCTTTGGATTGTGGTTAGCATACTTCAGTTGACTTGAAGTCAGGGTTTTAGCCCTGCAGTGGTTGCACTTTGGTCATAATTTACTTTCATACATGATTTGAAGCTATCATAATTAAAGGAATATATTATATCCTTGTGTTTCTGATTATGATAACCTTCGGCAGTTTGACTAATTCAAGTATCTCATGAAAGTATACGTTCATACTTCAAAATCAAGGCGTTTATTTCATTTATTGAAATGACTGGAACTCTTACAGACAGGCGTTTAACCAGGTAGCAAAGACGACTGACTGAAAACGTGCCCCTCGTGCAGAACGTTGACGCTTTTTCTCCATTCACCCTCCTCCTTCCACAGTCTGAGCACACACATATACAACCACCCGCAGTTAGTTTGACTGCCATCGGCTTGGTGCACCACGGTTCCGTTTCTTTTTCCTAGTGTAAAACAGCTGTAAATGACAGTGCGGCACTGCATTGGAGGCTCTGACTTAAAAGGGTTCATACATTTACACCTGGATACGGTTGCTCTCAGGACGACAGGGTGGAGACATCAAGACTGAGTCAGGTAGTTAGCCAGTTTAGCTAACTAGCTAACGATAGCTAGTATATTTGGAGTAGTCGAGAAATGGCTAGCTAGCTATATTTTCTTTAGCTGGCTAGCTACAGTAGCTACGTATCCAACTGCCCAGCTGTTTACGCAGCTAACTAGTAGCTGGGTGAAATTGGTTGCACATCATTAGCAAGCTGCTTAGATTGATGCATTGCTAATAGCTAGCTAACTATGATTGCATAGACAAAAGAATCGAGATACAATAACGGGTTTGCATTGCCAAGTAGTGGAAAGGCAATTTTTTTCATGCACGCTTCCAAATCTACCTAGTTAACGTTAGTAACCTTAACGTTACCAACTAGCTATCTAACGTTAGCTAGTTTACAGGTACATTTTTTTACATTATTGATTTGATTAATTTCATTTTTACCTTTATTTAACTAGGCAAGTCAGTTAAGAACAAATTCTTATTTTCAATGACGGCCTAGGAACAGTGGGTTAACTGCCTTGTTCAAGAACAGAACGACAGATTTGTACCTTGTCAGCTCGGGGATTCGATCTTGCAACCTTTCGGTTACAACGCTCCAACCACTAGGCTACCTGCCGCCAGCCGCTAGCTGTTTAGCTAGCTATGTAGTTTTTTGCACAACATTAAATCACCCACATAAAATCGTGTATTTACGATAGCTTAGCAAGCTAGTAACTGGCAGTGCGTTGTCACTGTGGCCGTTTAATTTGTGCACAGATTGTCGTTTTAATCAATACCTCTTCACTGATGTCAAAACAATGTCTCATTTTAAGACGTATAGGCACCTATAGGGTCGACCTCTACTGTTTCAAGTGGATTCGGACTTGACACAAGCCTGTCCTGTTCTGAGAGGTGAGTACATTTCATATGATTTCTGTACCCGGATGATGATATGATCCACGTTATACACTGGGGATTTGAAATGCAATTGCGTCCAAAATGTCCACTGAAAGGAAATGATGGCAATGAAGCAAATTGTGACGATTTTCCCACTACTTCCAGCTCCAGTCTGGGGAGGGAGTCATTAATTTAAATAGAACCTACTTTTTGGACTATACAGTGCCCCTAGAAAGCATACAGCCCCTTTTTGTTGTCTTATGGACCAGAATGAATTGACAATCAACTCTCCTCTTGATCCTGTACCCAGTTATTGGCAATGATAATCATACCAATAACATGATGCTACCATCGCATGCTTTAATATGTGGATAAAAAAATTATGTTTGATTGGCCCAGACACGGGCTAAGTTCTCAATGCTGCCACAATATACTAGGCTACATTAGTGATACCATCGATACTGCATACAGCCCCTTTTTTGTTGTCTTATGGACCAGAATGAATTGACAATCAACTCTCCTCTTGATCCTGTACCCAGTTATTGGCAATGATAATCATACCAATAACATGATGCTACCATCGCATGCTTTAATATGTGGATAAAAAAATTATGTTTGATTGGCCCAGACACGGGCTAAGTTCTCAATGCTGCCACAATATACTAGGCTACATTAGTGATACCATCGATACCGCTTCCCTTCCCTTAACAAGGAGGAAGCTTGGCCCCAGTGATGTACTGGGCCGTACGCACTACCCTCTGTAGTGCCTTGCGGTCGGAGGCCAAGCAGTTGCCATAACAGGCTGATGCAACCAGTCGGGATTCCCTCGATGGTGCAGCTGTAGAACCTTTTGAGGATCTGAGGACCCATGCCAAATCTTTTCAGGCTCGTGAGGGGGAATAGGTTTTGTCGTGCCCTCTTCACGACTGTCTTAGTGTGTTTGGACCGTGATTGTTTGGAACTTGAAACTCTCAACCTGCGCCACTGCAGCCCCATTGAGGAGAATGGGGGTGTGCTCGGTCCTCCTTTTCCTGTAGTCCACAATCATCTCCTTTGTCTTGATCACGTTGAGGGAGAGGTTGTTGTCCTGGCATCACACGGCCAGGTCTCTGACCTCCTCCCTATAGGCTGTCTCGTCAATGTCGGTAGTCAGGCCTACCACTGTTGTTATTGGCAAACTTGATGATGGAGATGATGATGGAGTCGTGCCTGGCCATGCAGTCATGAGTGAACAGGGAGTACAGGAGGGGACTGAGCACGCACCCCTGAGGGCCCCCCCGGTTGAGGATAAGCGTGGCGGATGTGTTGTTACCTACCCTTACCACCTGGGGGCGGTCTGTCAGGAAGTCCAGGATCCAGTTGCAGAGGGAGGTGTTTAGTCATAGGGTCCTTATCTTAGTAATGAGCTTTGAGGGCACTATGGTGTTGAATGCTGAGCTGTAGTCAATGAACAGCATTCTCACATAGGTGTTCATTTTGTCCAGGTGGGAAAGGGTGTTGAGTGCAATAGAGATTGCGTCATCTGTGGATCTGTTGCACATTTCCTTGACCAGCCTTTCAAAGCACTTCATGGCAACAGATGTGAGTGCTATGGGTCGGTAGTCATTTAGGCAGGTTACCTTCGTGTTCTTGGGCACATGGACTATGGTGGTCTGTTTGAAACATGTTGGTATTACAGACTCAGTCAGGGACAGGTTGAAAATGTCAGTGAAGACACTTGCCAGTTGGTCAGCACATGCTCGGAGTACACATTCTGGTAATCCGTCTGGCCTTGCGAATATTGACCTGTTTAAAGTTCTTACTCACATCGGCTGCGGAGAGCGTGATCATACAGTCATCCGGAACAGCTGATGCTCTCATGCATGCTTCAGTGTTACTTGCCTCGACACGAGCATAGAAGTAATTTAGCTCGTCTGGTAGGCTCGTGTCACTAGGCAGCTCGCGGCTGTGCTTCCCTTTGTAATCTGTAATAGTTTGCAAGCCCTGCGACATCCGACGAGGATCGGCGCAGGTGTAGTATGATTCAATCTTAGTCCTGTATTGATGCTTTGCCTGTTTGATGGTTTGTTGGAGGGCATAGCGGGATTTCTTATAAGCTTTCTTATAAGCTTTAGAGTCCCGCTCCTTGAAAGTGGCTGCTCTACCATTTAGCTCAGTGCAGATGTTGCCTGTAATCCATGGCTTCTGGTTGGGGTATGTATGTGTGGTCACTGTGGGGACGACGTCATCGATGCATTATTGATGAAGCCAATGACAGATGTGGTGTACTCCTCAATGCCATCGGAAGAATCCCGGAACATATTCCAGTCTGTGCTAGCAAAACAGTCCTGTAGCTTAACATCTGCTTCATCTGACCTCTTCCTTATTGACCGAGTCACTGGTGCTTCCTGCTTTAGTTTTTGTTTGTAAGCAGGAATCAGTAGGATAGAATTATGTTCAGATTTTCCAAATGAAGGGCGAGGGAAAGCTTTGTACGCGTGCGTCTGTGTGTGGAGTAAAGGTGGTCTAGAGTTTGGCAAGTCTTGTATTCTCGCACAAATTCATGAATTAGTGGCTTTATATATATATTTTCTTCGAAAAATCAATATATTTTTCTGTAAAACTGTTTATAATTGGTTGCTCCTATTCGGCAAAAGGGGAAGTAATATGCTTGAGCTGGTTGGCTTTGACAGCAGTTAGCCTAAGTGTTGGACAGTGTAGAGCCCTTTGGTCATAGGGTGATGCAGAAAAGATGCTTGCACGCTACGTTTCAGTGTGCGTGTATTACCCAATCTTACACACACACACACACCTTGAATGCATGCGCTGGTTAGCAAGTTACATGCTGGTTGCCAGAGTGTGATCACCAGAGCTTGACAGTGAATTGTTGGACAGTGTAGAGCCCTTGGGTTTTCTGGTGATGCAGAAAAGGCTCACACACACATACACACACACACAGAGGATATTTCAGTGTCTGTGTGGGGGACAGTGTGCATGTTGATTTGTCCCTCTTCAGTTGCATGACTTAGCAGATGAACAGTGCCTATTTAGCCTCTGGCCCCACTGGCATCCCACACACAACCTTAATTTTAACCAGGACCAAACCTCTCATAATAGGTTACTCACTGTGATGAGGCTTGCAGTTCTTCCCTATGGTGTAGTTTTACCTTTTTCAACAGTTGTCTAAAAGACACAAGTTCCCACCTTTTTTTGTAGTCTTCCAAACAATATGTATTCCACAGACATGGCATTTGCAGGCTTCAATTGAAAAACTATTATTCCAATTGATTTTAGTTTTAGCTTACAGCCATTTTGTCAGATGAATATTATCTACAACAAAGAATGATACATGACAAAATGCTCTTTAGTTTTAACATACGTATTATGGCCTCTATCAAGTCATAAATGCTCTTTGGTTTTTCAGGGGAGAGAAGCAGGTGACATGACTGGAGCTGGGGCTGAGGATGACATCCCATTGGGTGAAAGGAAGACGGTCACAGACTTCTGCTACCTGCTGGACAAGTCCAAACAACTCTTCAATGGTCTAAGGTCAGTCTCTGTCTCTTGAGGTTTCTGTATTTGTGTTTTGATTTATGGCTGTTGTTGAGTCGTTTCTAAATGTTTACTTCTCAATGGAATACTCTTCAGTTATGTGACATTCAATGCAGTAAGGTATAAAATATATAACAAATACGCTAGGTTTGGGCACTGTTAATCGATCAATCCAATAACCAAACGGACGTTAGTATTAGATTACTTGAGTGAGTGTTTTAACATTGAAAAAGCTCTAATTGGTAGGCCTATATTAACATTGAAAAAGCTCTAAACGGTAGGCCTATAACATTGAAAAAGCTCTAAATGTAAATTATCCTTGTGACATTTTTACCTTCAAGGATATACCATGATATTTAAAATTCTTAATTTAATAAAACAATAAACTTTTGAATGTAGTTTTTATAACAGTGCATTGAGCTTCTTCTGTTCATTTAGCCATACAGTCTTGTCTCGAGACCGGTATGTTATTTCCCACATAGCAATTACAGACATGTACCTAATGGAGTTTCCACAAGACCTGACACCGATCAATGCAAAACACTCACCAGAAAACCCTTTTGTTTCAAAGTTAGTTCTATCATGACACACATCATATTTCTCTTGTCAATAACAGAGTTTCCATCCAACCTTTTATGCGAGTAAAGTACGTCAGATAAAAAATGTCACGACAGGCCTGATGGAAACAGATATTTTGTGGGTAAACTTTCCAAATGTCGACAAAACAAAACTGTAGACAACGTGGGATCATGTTTTTGTTGGGGAAATAGATTATGCTACAATTGAGGTGGAAATGCTTTTGTGTGCAAAGATTGACATAACCATCACGGCGAAGTAAGCATCGTGTTACTGCAAGTTATGTTGTGTGGTCCTCCCACTGCGACTTGGAAAAGCATGGACAGTTTTTTAGGCTACAGACAAAATAAGTTATGATGAACTTCACAGGGTGGTGAAAGTGCACAGTGATGAGCTTGGTGCTCCTTTACAAACCATAGACGTGGTGGTGAAATGATGATCGGTGCTTGGCTGCCAATTGAGAAGTAAAAATTATCCTGCTCTTATCCATAATCTCGTCATGTACCGTCTGCATTGTATCTGCAAGTGGTTGGCTGGAGCTCACGTACCAAGATCAGCATGGGCACATTTGCTGTTTATGGCAGACTTTTTGTGCCAAAATCATCGACAGTGATAAAAATAAAATGGAAACACAACTCTTTTTTCCCCCGATAAAGTAAACGTTATACGACTAAGTGCTTTTTATGTTCACCAGGTCAGTTTAATTGAAACACACCTCTGGTAAGAAAATGCACATATTTTTTAAATGCAGATTTTAGAATATTCGCATTAAAATCTGTCACAAATTGCTGTTAGCCAAAACTCCCGGATTAAAGCAGTCTGTCCCATTTACCTCTGCCATGTGCCTTTGCTTCGTTTTGATTTGTCGGCAATATTTATTTAAAAACATTTTTTGCAATTCAGATATCCGAAAACATGCCATGATATTATTTGAATAGTAAAATGTCAAATGCCAATCCCTCACCTGCACACGTTATATTAAGTAAATGGCTCGTAGACCTGAAATGATCAGTGTTGAAAATAAGGTCCACACTCTTAGAATTAAGGTGAATAAAAATATTAAGCTGTATTACACAATTTCTTTGTATCAACCCCAATTTAAAGAGTGGAACCATGTCATTTCTAATGTGGCTCTGTCTCTTTTGCCAAACCTTACTGTTGGGTTAAGATGTTTTCTTTTCAATACATCACATACACAGAATACACGCATGCAATCACGCATACATTAAAATGGAAAAATATTCATGTCAGACCATGTGTTCGGCGTATCCCATGTGGCCAACGGGTTGTGTTTGAGTTAATCAGTCATTTCTCGTCTATTTTTAGTCTGGGTATGTCAGTAGCTGCAGGCCTCCCTTCGCTCTCTCTCTGTCTCCCTCCCCCGCTCTATCCCTCTGTCCCTAACAAGTGTGTACAGTAGTAACAGCGCGTGCCTGAATGATTGTCTGAGAGCTTGGAATTGGTCGCTTCATTACTTCTCCATTCTGCTCGTCCCTGGGATGTATGGCTAGAAACTGAAGTGGCGTGACTGGCATCCCACTCTGAAACAAACGCTTCCCTAGAAGAGATGGGAAACACTGCCTACTCTAATTGCAGCTCGACTCACTGCAACGGTGTTGTCAGACAAAAGTGTTGTGGCTGGTAGTAATTGAGAAACATGCATCGCAATGATGTTGTCAAACATGACTGTTTTGGCTGACGCATTGGTGAAACCGGTCTCACTGCATCAGCGTTGTCCTGCGTAGAAGCCCTTTGTGTTGACATGGGAGGGCTTTACGGGGGTGTGTTTATGATAATTGCCTGTGCTTGTCCGCTCAAGCCAACATAAACAAGATTTAACACTCAACAAAACATGGTTTCACCAATCCCAAATGAGCCCAAAGGACTGGAGCATCTTGCACTGTGCAATCAGCTCTCTGCACTAGGGATGGGCACTGTTATTCAAAATATCTGAACTGACGTTAGTATTAGATTACTTGGGAGAGTATTCATTTTGGAAAAATAATGTCCACTCGACATTGAGACTTGTCCCGAAGCCACTCCTGTGTTGTCTTGGCTGTGTGTTTAGGGTCGTTGTCCTGTTGGGTGGTGAACCTTCGCCCCAGTCTGAGGTCCTGAGTGCTCTGGAGCAGGTTTTCATCAATGATCTCTCTCTACTTTGCTCCGTTCATCTTTCCCTCGATCCTGACTAGTCTCCCAGTCCCTGGCACTGAAAAACATCCCCACAGCAAGATGCTACCACCACCATGCTTTACTGTAGAGATGGTGCCAGGTTTCCTCCAGATGTGACGCTTGGCATTCAGGCCAATAAGATCAATCTTGGTTTCATCAGACCAGAGAATGTTGTTTCTCATTGTCTGAGAGTCCTTAAGTGTCTTTTGGCAAACTCCAAGCAGGCTGTCATGTGCCTTTTACTGAGGAGTGGCTTCCGTCTGGCCACTCTACCATAAAGGCCTGATTGGTTGTCCTTCTGGAAGGTTCTCCCATCGCCGCAGAGGAACTCTGGAGCTCTTTCAGAGTGACCATCGGGTTCTTGGTCACCTCCCTGACCAAGGCCCTTCTCCCCAGATTGCTCAGTTTGGCTGGGCGGTTTTGCACACTCAACATTTAACCGTGTGTATCAAGAATGGTCCACCACCAAAAGGACATCCAGCCAACTTGACACAACTGTGGGAGGTATTGCAGTCAACATGGGCCAGCATCCCTGTGGAACACTTGACACCTTGTAGTCCATGCACTGACGAATTGAGGCTGTTTTGGCGGCAAAATGGGGTGTAACTCAATATTAGTAATGTGTTCCTAATGTTTTGTACACTCAGTGTATTTTGACTATCCGGATATCCGAAAAAAATATATAATGATATTATTTGAATAGTGAAATAATGTCAAATGCCCATCCCTACTCTGCACACTGGTCCTATAGTAGCCGTCACACTGGGCGATTTGTTAACACACGACAAACATCCTCCACCTTACAATTTGGGAGTTACCAGGGAAACAGCTCCAAGGGTTTGTGTGTGTGTGTAGTAGAATCTATGACTCATGCGAAGAGATGAGGATGGAACGATAACTAATGGAATTGATTGGCCTAAATGTTGACATGGATGTTTAAAAAATAAAGAAATCACATTATTTTATGTTGCACTCCATGTGATCATTATGTATGTTTACAGTATAGGATTGCAAATGATTTAGAAAGAAACGAACTCGTGTTGCTGTAGAGCGTGGCAATTTCCCTCCAGCTTTGGTGTCTCTTTATTTTGATCACATTAACTCCCTGACGAGCTCAGGCTCAAAGACAGCTGTTGTCTTTTATCGCTCCAGACTTGGTTCCACATGGAGTGTGATGCCTGTAGCCCTGTACCTGGAAACCTTTTGTAATTGGTAGGATTCACAGGTGGCTGGTGGAATCTTAATTCATTGGGGAGGAGTAATGGCTGGGATGGAATAAATCAAACGGTATCAAACACATCCAACCCATGGTTTCCATGTGTTTCATTCCATTCCAGCCATTATTATGAGCCGTCCTCCCCTCATGAGTCTCCTGTGGTAGGATTCTTATCATCCTGATGGGTCCAGGCAGCGTAGCTTTTTGGACGAGGCCTGCGTGTGAAATCTGGGGCACAGTGACCCTGTCTCTGGAGGCTTGGTCCCATCCTGGAATTAACCAAAGCCAGCCCTGCTGCAGTGCTCTGTTCCTCCATGCTAATTACAGAGGTTTGGTTATTAGAATCAGACCAAAGATTGGGATCAGTGTCCTAGTTCTTCTTTGGGACTTTGCTTGTTTGGTGCCCTGTGTCTGATTTCAATTAAATAATTGGAATTGTTATGAATAAACTAGGGGATTTATCATTTTATATATGGTAACTGCAGACATGTCAAATGCAACAAAGCTTGCCTTTTTACACATTGTAAATAAGTACCCTTCCATTCACAATAGAAAATACTTTGTAATTACAGTGCATTAAGAAAGTATTCAGACCCCTTCCCCTTTTCCACATTTTGTTACGTTACAGCCTTATTCTAAAATTGATTACATTCATTTTTATCCTCAGTCTACACACAATACCCCATAATGACAAAGTGAAACAGGTTTTTAGACATTTTTGCCTAAAATGTATAAAAAATAATACATACATTTTATATATATAAGTATTCAGACCCTGTGCTATGAGACTCAATTCAGCTCAGGTGCATCCTGTTTCCATTGATAATTCTTGATGTTTTTTTTCAACTTGATTGGAATCCACTGGTGGTCAATTCAATTGATTGGACATGATTTGGAAAGGCACACACCTGTCTATATAAGGTCCCACAGTTGACAATGCATGTCAGAGCAAAAACCAAGTCATGAGGACGAAGGAATTGTCCCTAGAGCTCCGAGACAGGATTGTGTCAAGGCACAGATCTGGGGAAGGGTACCAAAAATGTTCTGCAGCATTGAAGGTCCCCAAGAACACAGTGGCCTCCATCATTCTAAAATGGAAGAAGTTTGGAACCACCAAGACTCTTCCTAGAGCTGGCCACCGGCCAAACTGAGCAATCGGGGGAGAAGGGCCTTGGTTAGGGAGGTGACCAAGAACCCGATGGTCACTCTGACCAAGCTCTAGAGTTCCTCTGTGGAGATGGGAGAACAAAAGGACAAGGACAACAATCTCTGAAGGACAACAATCTCTGCAACACTCCACCAATCAGACCTTTATGGTAGAGTGGTCAGACAGAAGCCAGTAAAAGGCACATGACAGCCTGCTGGGAGATTGCCAAAAGGCACTTTAGGGACTCTCAGATCATGAGAAACAACATTCTCTGGTCTGATGAAACCAAGATTGAACTCTTTGGCCTGAATGCCAAGCATCACGTCTGGAGGAAACCTGGTACCATCCCTACAGTGAAGCATGGTGGTGGCAGCATCATGCTGTGGGGATCATTTTCAGCCTGCAGGTACTGGGAGGGAAAGATGTCTGGATTGAGGGAAAGATGAACGGAGCAAAGTACAAATCAAATTTATTTGTATAGCCCTTCTTACATCAGCTGATATCTCAAAGTGCTGTACAGAAACCCAGCCTAAAACCCCAAACAGCAAGCAATGCAGGTGTAGAAGCACGGAGAGATCCTTGATGAAAACCTACTCCAGAGCGCTCAGGACCGTGGACTGGGGTGATGGTTCACCTTCCAACAGGACAATGACCCTAAGCACACAACCAAGACAACGCAGGAGTGGCTTCAGGACAAGTCTCTGAATGTCCATCTCTAGAGAGACATGAAAATAGCTGTGCAGCGACGCTCCCCATCCAACCTGACAGAGCTTGAGGATCTGCAGAGAAGGATAGGAGAAACTCCCCAAAGACAGGTGTGCCAAGCTTGTAGTGTCATATCCAAGAAGACTCGAGGCTGTAATCGCTGCCAAAGGTGCTTCCACAAAGTACTGAGTAAAGAGTCTGAAATACTTATGTAAATTTAATATTTCACTTTATTTTTTATAAATTTGCTTACATTTCTAAAATCCTGTTTTTTCGCTTTGTCATTATGGGGTGTTGTGTGTAGATGTAGGGGGAAAAATATTTAAGCAATTTTAGAATAAGGCTGTAATGTAACTGTGGAAAAAGCCAAGTGGTCTGAATACTTTCCGAATGCTGTGTGCACGTGTGTGTGTTATTATTTTGAGCAGATGGTCAGGGGGCTGGAACATAACTGCAAATTGAATCTTAAGACCAGACAGATTTATTTGCTTAAAACACAGGGTTTCCGTTAGCCGGTAAATGCCGGCTTTTGGCCAACTAAAATAAATGAAAAACCGATAAATAAAATTGTTGCTGGCAAAATCGACCTAGATAAGAAAAATGTATCCATTGCAAAATAATGCTTTTTATTCATTGATCGAAATACCAGTCGATGTGCTCCAATTTCAAAATCAAATATACTTCATAAGCTAATAAATCCTCAAGCTGCTTGGAAATTAGTGTTAGGGGTGTGTGTGTGTGTATCTGTGTATGTGTGTGTGTGTGTGTGTTTATATTTTTACTCACGCAAAAGACTTGAGGTCCTCAAGGGACTTCAGCTAAGTGTACCCTGACTGGGCAAAATTGGCAAAGATTGTGTTTGATTATCCCTGTTCCCAGTGTGCCTGCCGAGAGTGGATTCTTTCTCCAAAACAAGAGTAAAAACAGCTTCAAAATCGCACCTTCTTGAGGACAAAGTAATGAGGCTAGCTAGTGTTCATCAAGCTGCTCCAAGTAGTTGGACAGTTTAAACTTCCCAACAGCAGCGGCTCACTTTGAGCAGGCCAAGGTCCACTGCAAACGCAAGTAAATTGGATGCAAATGAATGTGTTCGTCAGACCCGGTCCTAGCAGTTCTGCTGGCCCCCTAGGCAAGATCAACATATGCCGCCTGTATCATGTATAGTATAAAGATTTGGAATGGATTGCTAGACTTGTATAATGTGTATCATGCGCCACTGGGAGTGTTTCAGTTGAGCTTATTCAGTAGCACTTCGAAACGAAAGATCGTTGCCAACTATTCACATCGGAGAGTTACAATGTTGCAATCACTAGGCAGCTAACTGCCTATATTAGAAAACATACTTGTTATCAATAAACCACGTTCATGGAGTGTACAAAACATTAGGAACTCTCTTTCCATGACATAGACTGACCAGGTGAATCCAGGTGAAAGCTATGATTCCTTATTTGTTGTCACTTGTTAAATCAACTTCAATCAGTGTAGATGAAGGGGAGGAGACAGGTTAAAGAATGTTTTTTTAAGCCTTGAGACAAGTGAGACATGGATTGTGTATGTGTACCATTCAGAGGGTGAATGGCAAGACAAAATATTGAAGTGCCTTTGAACGGGGTATGGTAGTAGGTGCCAGGCGCACCGGTTTGTGTCAAGAACTGCAACGCTATACATGTGTATGTATATATATATATATATATATATATATATATATCACACATCATAACCCCACTATAGTTCAAATTACAATAAACATAACATTTACTAACATCATCAGTAGAACTGTACAAAGAGTGAGATCATTTCAGCTTTGGAAACAAATGCTTTCATGAATGCATGGCTAGTGCCTCATTTCACAGGAGCATTGTAAAATACGTTTTCTTTCAATGAACCAGCCTTAACGAATTTTGTTTTCCAATGTCAGTTATACAATTTCTTAATTTTGTGGCCGTCTAGTGTCCTCATTCCACTGCTGTGGTGCTGAATCGCAGCGGGAGTGAGACGGGCTGGCCCGGTCATGGCTAGAAGGGATCAAGCTTTTGTCAAATGAACGTCAAAAGTAGATTTTTTTTTGTTGCATTTTACCTAACCCTTTTCTTAACCTTTTAATATAATTATCCTAACCTCCCACGAAAAGTCAAATTTGACGTTAATTTGACAAAAGCTGGGGCCCTTCTAGCCATGACCAGCCGGCCCTGGTGTTCATAGACATACACGTTTAGTTTTTTATTAGGCCTAATCTAAATGTTCATGCCTAGGCTAAATTAAACTAGAGGGGCCTAGATTCTATTTGAAAACATCTGCTTTATTTATTTATTAATTAAAATGTTCATACAAATAGGGCAGGTCGTTCGCTAATTATATTACGCAAATGTTATATTTTGGAGTTTGTTTTATTAGTTTAATATGTAGGCAACTTGTTCTTCTAGGCTAAATGTTTTAAATTTAAAATTATATTCAGTTATGATTTATAGCAGGGATGAAGACACAACAGTCAATGTTTTGCTTTTCAATACATTTTCATTTCTATTCTGTTAAAATGAATTACAATCCAAATGTGATTTTGTGCACCTTGGTGGACGCCCTAATGCGTTAAGCACCCTATGCATATGGAAGTCCGGTAAATGAAAATCTTGCGGGTCACGTTGTCAAGCGGCAAATTTTCAGAAACCCTGCTAAAACATAATAATTTCGAACCTTGCTTACATTAGTATACGATCACATTCTCTATATTATGCATGGGAATACTTTGGAACAGATTTTCACAAAATAAATCACTTGGTGGTGATGTTTAAAAATGCCCCTGCTCCATGGTATTGGAATAGCTTTATGTAAAGTGAGTAAGAACATTTTAAGTGGATGATTAAATAAATAGCATTTCATTTACTTAAGACCCACCCCTTTTTACACAACGACACCCACATTTGTATTGGTTATCCAGTATCTTATTAGTTTGACCGGAAACAACAGAGCAGGTTTAGCGATCTTGCGGATTTCCTTCTCCATCCCTTCACTCTGCTTGGGAATAAGTATTTTGGGTATTAATCTTGTTCATAGCGATACGAAATTAATGGTGGATGGAATTAGGCTAAGTTGAATTCTGCTTGATTATTTGACCCATATTCCTGACTTAACAGTCATGACATTGTTTCCCACAGCCAGGAAGGGCGTTAGGGTAAGAGATAATCACACGGGGAAAAACTGAGCAATCAGTAGGCCTCAGTGTTACATACCAGTATATAGGAGCACACGTTTTCTTTGTGTCATGTTTACGAATGAATCTTTTATCCATTCTCCTTTGAATATCTTAGGAAGGCAGTATCGTTTAACACAATGTGTTTTCAAAAATAAGTGCACACCCATACATCTCCCCTTTTGAGTACAAAGACTAGAGTTTGAAATGTATCGTTGGTCTGTCTGTTGTGTTTAGTGTATCTGCATTCCATATTCTGTATGCCAGTCTGGGTGAGAAATTTGTCAGATGGATAATTGTGGCAAAAATGATGTTGCAGGGAAGGATTTTGGCTGTGTAGTGTTGACCAGTATCGTATTGGGTGTTTTCAGGCTATGCGTGCGTTTGCTGCTGCACTTTTGCCGCCACAGCCACCATTGCCCGTTCCTCTCCTCAGTCTCCAGACACGTTGTCATGGCAATGCTTCAATGATAACAACGAGGCCCGGAGCTTCAGCGGGAAATTAGAGGCAAAGTGGCCGACTTGCACCCCAGCTGACAGGCAGACCTCATCCGATTCCATCACATCCCCACCCCTCTGACTCACTACTGCACGCAGCATAGCCCACACACACACACACACACACACACACACACACACACACACACACACACACACAACTCCTCAGGCACAACGTTGGCTATTAGGAAAGCAAAAAATAGCTCAATGTCCAGAGAATGTTTCTGAGGTAGACCTTCAGAGGGTCTCAACATAGCCTTTCTGCTTTGCTGTTGTGTGAATGAGTTGATTTGACAGCTCAGAGGTGACCTGGATGTAAGTTTTGCATATGTATACTTCGCTATTAAAAAATATGGTTACTAAAACTATCTTCCAAAGACAGCACTACTGTTTCCTCTGTTGATTACCCAGCTCAAATTTTAGTTCGACCAAATCCCTCTTTGCTTCCCCTATTTTGTTGTAATTTTTATGAATTGTTATTCAGTTGCATCATAATATACTCAGGTGTAGCTCTGGGACACTCAGTGGGTAGTGCCTCTGAGGCAGACAGATGTACACTTAGAAATGATAAAACCATGTGTCATTACAAAGCTGTCGCATAGAATTCCCCCAAATAATAAAAACATAATAAAGGTGATATGTGCACACCTGCAAAAAGTGTTAAATGTCATACTTGTAGTAGTAAAGGCCGCCCCCAAGGCACTAAGCTCTAATAAAGAGGTGTAATCACATTACAATGTCATCATTTGCTATGTGGTTGAAGGCTGGAAGGTTTCCCTTTCTCCAATCAGGAGAGAAGGTGTGAGACTGTTATACTTTTCCTTCTTCTCAATCCTCCTCACCCTTTTGTCTCTTGCAGAGATCTTCCTCAGTACGGACACAAGCAGTGGCAGTCCTACTTCGGCCGCACCTTTGACGTCTACACCAAGCTGTGGAAGTTTCAGCAGCAGCACAGGTCAGCTGATCACTGACGGCTCCGTTCTCTCTGACACACATTTCCCCAGATAGATCAACAACGTTTGAGCCTAGTGGATGAGATGGAGAAATCTGTTGGCTTAAACGTTCATTTTAAACGCAGCATTGCTTCTTTTTTTCTGTTCTTGCTTGGGAGCAGGCAGGTCCTGGACAATCGGTATGGCCTGAAGAGATGGCAGATAGGGGAGGTGGCGTCCAAAATAGGCCAGCTGTACTACCACTACTAGTAAGGTTCCTCCAACTGCACGCACTCACACACACAGACTGTCACATATCCTTATCATTCATGTCCTGGAACATTTTGTTGGTCTGATCTGTGCTTTAACTCCGGTAACTTGTGTGAAAACAAATCCTGGTTCAAGCAATTGATTGTACTTCATGGAGAGGTTGGTCCAGTATCTAGGACCTAGGAGTGGGCCCGACTCTAAATCCATTATTCGGATGTGCACAAAAAGTGAATTTGGGAAAATAATTCTGAAACATTTAGTATTTGCTGCCATTTGTAGCTATTTAGTTGCTAAATGTAGCACTGTTTGTGTGCACCTGTGAATTAAGCAATATAAAAGGTACAATGACTAAAAACAAGAGGAAAATCTTGTCAACTAAAATTACTTACTTTTTTGGGATTAAAACTAATAGGTTTGGCATAACTGCATTTTGGAAAGACTGACTAAAACAAAATAAAAAAACGGGTGGCAAAATAAATACCTAAGTATCATGTAATCCAATGTGGTGGTGTGAGGTGCATGGATTTTTTAAAACGATATAAAACCAAGCTGACATGCAGAATTTGTGTTTCCTAAAGTGTTCTTTAAGTGTATTGAGTTTTAAGTTGATCAAATTTGTTTCTTAATACACTTATTCAGGAACTACCGGTGTACCAGTGTCACACTCAATACAGAGAGTTCTTGGCACACCATTTTCTCTTTTTGTGTTGTAGTCTTCGTACCTCAGAAACAAGTTACCTGAATGAGGCCTTCTCGTTCTACTCGGCCATCCGTCAGCGGTCCTACTACTATCAGGTCAACAAAGAGGATAGGTGAGTGCCAACGCATGGCATTTTATTGATTTTTAAGACATTTGTTCGAGCACTCTGAACATGCCCGTCTGGCTTCTATTCAGGTTTTGTCCCAGGAGGTTAATGCTAGCCAGAGGCTGTTGTAACATAGCAAAACAACTGAACTATGCACTTTAAAAGCGGCCTGGGTCAATTGAATACAGACATGGTATGGATAAAACCATATACCTTTGTATTTGGAGTGAAGTATCCCTGACTGTCAGACAACTTAACAATAATGCAAAAATACATATGAGTAACGGGTAGTTTATATACTTGCAATTTCTGTGATAAAAAAAATATATATTTTAACCCTCAGCACATAACTTTTTTCGACATGTTCAAGTGCTTTTGAAGTCTGAACAACTCTTCAACCAATGAGATTTTAGCTAGCAAACTAATGTTGTTAATAACTTAGCTAGCTTGCTAATGTTGGCAATGTGGTCAAACTAGCTACATGATAAAGGCTGTAAATGGCTTTGTTTCATTACCTTCAGGTTGAAAAGGTGAGAAGTCAGTGATGAAACGTGTCAACTTGTAGACTCAAATTCTGAGTTTCCCACTTGTTACTCCGACTTGGACCGTCATTCGGCTATATTAGAGTTGGACAGTTGTATTTCCGACAGCACTTGAATGCACATTTTTAGCCACTTAATAATTATCTGTTTGCTGCTGAACCAGGTGAACGTAGTAATGGGTTAGCTGGCTTGCTAACATTTTATTTATTTTTTTATGACATTTTTCAAAACCCAGCTAAACCTGGGAAAGGTGGGTGAGTGATTTAGCTAGCAACAAGGAGCAACAATCCACATGGGCATAATGATAGAAGTAAATTTTTATGTAATGTTATATGATATTTGTTGGTGTTTATGGTAGACTGAGACAAATTACATAATCACATTTAACAAAATTGTTGTGAATGTTCCAACAGCTACATTTATTTAGTGCTGCTGGAACAAAACACATTAACATTTTACTCTGTGTGTGTTTGTGCTTGCCAGGGAAAGATTGTAACACAACTTTGCTTTCTTCCATTGTCTTCCCCCTCCTGTTAGGCCTGAGTTGGTAGTGAAGAAGCTTCGGTATTATGCCCGCTACATAGTCGTCTGTTTACTTCTGAACAAGATGGACCTAGTGAAGGTGCTGGTCAAGGTAAAAAATCTGAGGATAAACAAACGATTACCAGAGGAAGTTCTCAATCTCATTTGTATTTATTTAGGCCTTTTTGTTGTATTTTATTATTGGAGTTTAATATAAAGTGGAGTGCAGAAGTTTCAGCCTGAATTTTTCATTTTTTACTCTTACAAAAATACACATATTTAACTAGCATGCATTAGTGTGCTGTGTATAGTGTGTATAACAGTGGTCTCCCCTCCTGCAGGAGCTGTCAGAGGAAATCGAGGACTATACCCAGCGATTCAACACAGAAGATCAGTTAGAATGGAATCTGGTCTTACAAGAGGTGGCAGCTTTTGTGGAGGTCAGATTCCGAATAGGTTGTGTGATTGTATTGATATTTAGGCTACGTGTGCCTTTTTAAAATTGATTTAGTTCTGTCCTTGAGCTGTTCTTGTCTATTAATGTTCTTTCATGTTTTGTGTGGACCCCAGGAAGAGTAGCTGCTGCTTTCGCAACAGCTAATGGGGATCCTAATAAAATACAAAAGAATAACTTGACTGTATATAAAGAAACACTGCAGGAGTGTTTTACTCACTAATGATTGGCAGTTAACCCCCTAGAGTAAATTTGCATTGGCTGCGTCTCAATCCACCTTATCTGTTGATGTCGCCCTTCCGCATATGCGGTGAAAGGTGGCAGAGCTAGAGGGGTGTTTGTCAGACCATGAGACATCCCGAAAATCAGTCTACTCACAAAAACTTCGGTAGCGTCCGAACAGTTTGATCTACAAACTTCATGGAAAGATGAGACTAACGAACACGATAGTTCTCCAATTTGCGCCATGACCTCCACAAGTCTCACGTGACTCGTCTGAAGTCGGTACAGCCGATCTGCCAACTTCGGTCTGTAGCGTCCCAACAGTTTGGGCTACACTCTATGACCCCTCTGTGGAAAGGCGAGTCTCTACCGGACATGTATATGTCAGTTGTTTTGCTCTAGGACGCTTACAAGAATAGTCTGAAGATAGCCGGGTACCAGTTTAAAAAATGAATGAAAATATACACCACCCGAGGGCCATTATCAGCAGCCATCACTCCTGTGTTCCAATGGCACGTTGTGTTAGCTAATCCAAGTTTATCATTTTAAAAGGCTAATTGATCATTAGAAAACCCTTTTGCAATTATGTTAGCACAGTTGAAAGTGTTGTTCTGATAAAATAAGCAATAAAACTGGCCTTCTTTAGACTAGTTGAGTATCTGGAGCATCAGCATTTGTGGGTTCGATTACAGGCTCAACATGGCCAGAAACAAAGAACATTCTTCTGAAACTCGTCAGTCTATTCTTATTCTGAGAAATTAAGGCTATTCCATGCGAGAAATTGAAGATCTCGTACAACGCTGTGTACTACTCCCTTCACAGAACCAGAATAGAAAGAGGAGTGGGAGGCCCCGGTACACAACTGAGCAAGAGGACAAGTACATTAGAGTGTCTAGTTTGAGAAACAGACACCTCACAAGTCCTCAACTGGCAGTTTCATTAAATAGTACCTTAAAAACACCAGTCTCAACGTCAACAGTGAAGAGGCGACTCTGGGATGCTGGCCTAGGCAGAGTTCCTCTGTCCAGTCTGTGCTCTTTTGCCCATCTTAATCTTTTATTTTTATTGGCCAGAATCAACTAGTCTAAAGAAGGACAGTTTTATTGCTTCTAAAATGAGCACAACACTTTTCTGCTGTGCTAACATAATTGCAAAAGGGTTTTGTAATGATCAATTAGCCTTTTAAAAGGATAAACTTGGATTAGCTAACACAACATGCCATTGGAACACAGGAGTGATGGTTGCTGATAATGGGCCTCTGTACACCCATGTAGATATTCCATAAAAAAATCTGCCGTTTCCAGCTACAGTAGTCATTTACCACATTAACAATGTCTACAGTGTATTTCTGATCAATTTGATGTTATTTTAATTGACAACAAAATGTATAAGTGACCCCAAACCTTTTTGAATGGTAGTGTATATGGAGAAACTAGTTCAGTGCCTAAAATAAGGGGTTAAATCCTTGTCAAAAAAGTAAGAGTCCTGATCTTTTGTATATCTCTCAGATACAGAACAGACACTTCAGAACAAACTTCCTTTAGATTTTTTGTGGGACTATCTGTTATTCCATGAAGCTGTTATGCGTTGCAATGGGCTAATAGCAGTAAGCTTTAAAAAAACAAACGTTTTTTTTTACCTTATGGAGTTCTAAAATTTCAAATCAAACAGCTAAATGATCCTTGGTATGACCATATGTTCGCTTAGTAGAACCCCCACGTACTTAGACTCTTAAAGATTTGAAAGGGATACTTCAGAATTTTGGCAATGAAGCCCTTCATCTACTTCCCCAGAGTCAGATGAAAAACTCATGGATAACATTTTTATGTCTACATCCAGTATGAAGGTAGTTAGCCAATGCTAACTAGCGTGTATGTTAGCAGTTTCCCTAGACTTCCAATCATTGCGCTAACACTAGTTAGCAACTTCCTTTAAACTGCATGCAGAGACATAAAAATGGTATCCACGAGTTCATCTGACTCTGGGAAAGTAGAGTAAGAGCTTCATTGCCAAAATGACCCTTTTAATGGACATTCTATGTGCAGGGATATTTCATAAAGATTCTCAGAGTAACCTTTTGCAGTCTTGAGAGAAATTATCAGCTTTGAGGATGGATTTGGCTTATGTCGTTATAAGCAAAGGTTTAGATTTTTAACGATATTGGTATGAACTTACTGTATCCCGTCACGATCTCTTGATGACTTTTACCTTTCTGTGCCTACTGCCAATTTCCTACTACGAAAGGGGAAAATGTCATCATAACTTATGAATGAAGGATATACCAACACTTAAAGGAGGCTTCCACAAGTCAGCAAAAATCAGATGGGTTTCCACCAAGCATTACTGAAGTACTGTAATTTAATTAATTCAGGATTATGGGGTTGAAATTATCATTGTATATTTATGTCAATCTGTGATATTTTGTGTGAAAGATTTTACATACCACAGAAGTATTACTAGAATGGTGTGCACAATGGAGTTGAAGTGAAGCTATGAATGTTTTGTTTCTGTGAGCAGGCAGACCCAGTGGTGGTGCTGAACGATGAAAATACTGTGGTCTTCACATCCAATCGGCTACAGGAGGGGGGCGTGCCTCAGTTGGAACAGGGAATGGTAGTTGGCCAGCTCACCCTGGCAGATGCACTAATCATTGGAAACTGCAACAACCAGGTGTGTGAACACAGATTCTAGTCTAAAGCGCAGCTCTAAAACAACCTCTTGACCAGTCTGGGGACCCACATTCTAAACTATAATCATTTGTGTTTGTCAGGTAAAATTCAGTGAGCTAACCATCGATATGTTCCGCATACTCCAAGCTTTGGAGCGGGAACCAGTCAACCTGGCTACTACAACTTCTAAACCTGGAACATTGGTGAGGGGGAATACTGGAAACGCATCTTACACTGTGTGGTGGACAACAACATAGACAGAATATTGCAAATGTAAAAGTCTCGAATGTGATATGGGAGAAAGGCAGCGCCGGAAACCCTACATGAAACCTGTCCTGTAAACAGCTGCTTACTCCGTTTCTTCCTTCACAGGCCCTTACCCCATGTCTTCCTTCACAGGAACCCAGCGAGAAGCCAGCCAAGAGAGAGAACCCTCACAAGTACCTGCTGTACAAGCCAACGTTCAGCCAGCTCTACACCTTCTTGTCTGCCTCCTTTAAGGTCAGTCTCCAACTGTCTCCCCGATGTGTCTCCCTTCACTTGTAACCTGTGAGAAAGACCCGATCGCGTGACGGTTAACAAAATTTCATGACCGCCACAGCCCTAGTCCTACCCAATGGAAATGAAAACGCTGAACAGAAAGAAATCTACATCCTGTTCTAGAGTACATCCTAATGGAATCCCATCAGAATTGTATGAAATATCAATAAAATGTATATTTTAAAACATTAATGATTTTTGGATGATATTGGCTGATTTTAGGTGTTGTTTTGTAGGAGTTGCCAGCGAACAGTGTGCTGCTCGTCTATCTTTCAGCTACTGGAGTCTTCCCTACCGGACGCTTGGATTATGAGGGTACACCAGCCCCCCCCCCCCCCCCCCCAATTC
Organism: Salvelinus sp. IW2-2015; assembly: GCF_002910315.2. Lineage (NCBI taxonomy): Eukaryota > Metazoa > Chordata > Actinopteri > Salmoniformes > Salmonidae > Salvelinus > Salvelinus sp. IW2-2015. Next base: position 1,021,540 of record NW_019957565.1, read on the forward strand.
TGTAAACACACACACACTCACTAGTTCACACACTGGTCACGTTCTTGCAGCAGGAGCTGAAATTCATCTGATAATTTATTCAAAAAATTTGATTGATTTTTTATCAGGACCATATGACTTTGGAGGAGTTCTCACCAACACAAACCGTGATGTGGTGAATGGGGAGACTGTACAGAAAAGGAACCAAGCCCAAAAAGAGATGCACTGGTAAGGAACAGGCTCTGGCAATCCACTGTCCTCAATATGTTTTTTGGCAGACATGAGATGCATGTACAGTATTGGCCTTTAAAAAGTTACATCGAACTTCTTGCACAGCCCACTTTATTTATTAACACACTCTACAATATTTGCCCAAATTGTTTGTAACGTGTGTGTGTGTACATGCAATTACTGTTGACTCCTGTATGCCTTAGCCTTCACCCTGGGGACTTGTTCCCTTTCACCCGGAAGCCTCTTTTTGTCATTGTGGACTCTTCCAACAGCACAGCCTATAAGGTTGGTGAGAATTACATTAATCACAATTACACCTTTTTTGGGTTAAGAGAAGGATAATGATAACTGAGGTGCTTTTCATACATTGCTAAAACACTCAACTTAAATTGATTGATGTTAGTTCCCTGGATTTTCATCATTATTTTACTGAACAACAATATAAACGCAACATGCAACAATTTCAACGTTTTTACTGAGTTACAGTTCATGATCCCAAGTGGCGCAGCGGTCTAAGGCACTGCTAGAGGCGTCACTACAGACCTGGTTTGATTCCAGGCTGTATCACAACCGGCCATGATTCGGAGTCCCATAGGGTGGCGCACAATTGGCCCAGCGTCGTCCGGGTTAGGGCTTGGTCGGGGTAGGCCATCATTGTAAATAAGAATTTGTTCTTAACTGACTTAATTAATAATGAAATAAAAATATAAGGAAATAAATCAATTGAAATAATATCACTAGGCCCTAATCTATGGATTTCACGTGACTGGGCAGGGGTGCAGCCATGGGTGGGCCTTGGAGCACAGGCCCAGCCAATCCCCACAAAAGTGCTTTATTGCAGACAGAAATACTCCTCMCTMCCMCCCCCCCCCCCCCCCCYAATTTTAAGATGCATTTAAGGAAAAGTGGACTATTCCTTTTGAGAATTCAGTCTGGCGTGATCCTTACTAACGCTATGCCTTGTATCTCCATGTAGAATTTCACCAATCTCTTTGGTCAGCCGCTGGTGTGCCTGCTATCTCCCACAGTCTATCCAAAGAGCATGCAAGGTTAGTTTGTCACTATTATTATAGCTTTTTACACCTCTGTACTCCTCTTAATTAGCGTGTTACAGGCAACCGTCAATTACTTTCAATGTTGAAGTCGGCAATTACACTATGCCATACTCTTAACTATTCTAGAAAATAGCTCTTAGAGCTTGTCAGTTAATTCTCAAATGCGTTGACCTATTGATACCAGCCATTGTACTCATTTAGGCCTATTTATGTGGCAGATTATTTTCCATTGGATTCTGCAATTATTTTAATTCATTTTATTGATTGGTTTAGAAATGTGTGTGCAGAATAAGCCACGTGAGATGAGACATTGTTTTTGTGGGTGTTCTGAGAAACTGTTCTATGAATGTCTCTCAACCTGGTCTCCTTCTCTCAGACCAGTCTCAGCGCGGCAGCCTCTTCACACTCTTCCTGTACTGCCCCCTTCTGGCCTTCCTGTCAGTGTGTGGCCTGAGCAGCCTGCGCCAAGGATTGTGGGAGAAGGCTGAGGAGTTTCTACACAAGGTGTACCGTGACATCGGCCAGATGATCACACGCTCACAAGCTATAGGTGTGTTTTTTGGCAATTTTTTAAAGATTTTAAGTGCAAATATCACAACCATAATGGTGGAATTTCTCCTTCACAGACCAAGCCTTTCTACAGTTCTACGGTGATGAGTTCCTCCGATTGTTACTGATCCGCTTTGTGTTTTGCTCGGCTACACTGAGACTGCACAAGCTCTTCCGGGTAAATCAGTTTTATTGTGCCCTTGGTACTTAGTTACATCTCCCATAGTTATTCATGGTAATTAGGGGGTTAAATGTAATGTCCCTTCTCTCTCTGTCTGCCGTTTGCAGGAGTCCAGGAGCTTCCCGGAATCGTACCCTCAGCTCCCCAAACAGGACACGGTGGAGAGCAGCCTCCTGCAGAAGCACGTTCTGGACCTGGCCGCCATGTTGGATGTGCGGAGCCTCTTTTGGGACGGAACGCTGGACGTGAACTACTAACCTTCAGCTGCCCAGCTAGTCACCACAACTATACAAACACAGACCAACCACAGACACACAGACCACCGCTATACACATTCGCACAAGAGTCCTCATCTTTCAGAGGTAATTAAGTTACTGGTTGAACACACTGCAATAGTGTCCATTTCTTTTTAACCCAAGATCCCCTTATTTCCCCTACCTTATCTACTTTACCCTATCGGCTATACTTATTTTGAGTACATTCATACAGCTACTTGTGGAAGTCAACTATGTACAATGCAAACATGAACAAGTTACCTAGCTACTTATATCCACATGAGATGAGCATGTACTACGTGTTGTTACTCAAAAAAAAGCACTCAAATGAACACATGGTGCAGCTATTTTATTCTGAGGGTGACAGGAGGACACATGAAGCTATCGAGGGCTTTATAACACTTAAAAAGACAGAAAATAAATTAACATAGTTTTACGACAGCACTGCCTGCAGTGGGTTCTAGATGGATGCTTCCAGCTATCTGAACTGCAAATGAACTTCAATGCAAGCTGTAGGGAAGTCTCCTCTTCTGTGCATGGGTAGATGTGTTGGCCAAGTTTACTGGATGTAGGGTTTAGAGTGAGACTAACCTCCATATTTGTTTACCCAACTAGATCTGCTGGTTTTAACACATCTAATTCTAATGTAATTGCCTGGAAGTTGCTTTTTTTGTTTCGTTTCAGTAGTCTGTTCTGTAAAACTGAGGCCTGGATGGGTAAAGTAACAGAGTGCCTATGCAGACCCTCATGAACAGTTTAGCCCTGTTCAGAAACAACCACTTGCCCCTACCCTCTAGGCACCAGCTCTGACCTGTTTAGGTACCAGCTCCTAACATCTAGGTACTAACATACGGTGGCGATGTCAGCGGCTCTGAATGATCTGCAAACATATCCGCTCATTTAGTGCAGTGACTGAGCAAGCAGGAGGTCGCTAATCTATTTTCACTGTCTATTACTCCTTGTATCAGAGCAAGTTTTCGGACTGGGTTTACTGCGGGTATATGTTTAAGCACCCCGCAGGCACACAGCTGCCCAGCTCCTCACAGGCCAATCAAAATAGATAAATAGACACATCTCTCCCAATCTTCTGCTTTTCAAAGATATCACTTGAGGAACCAGAGTAACACTCCTTCTGGGGTGGATCTTTTAAAAGATTTAGCTTTGACCTTGATTGGCAGCATATCATTGGCTGCATATCTTTTGAGACATTGTAGGGATGGAAAAGGCCTCTCTCTCTATGCTGTAGCCTATATGTTTTGGGGGTTGCATCCCATGGCAATTATAGTCTTACGTATTCTCTCCTTAACCGGCTTTCTCCTGACCAGTTCTTTCAGACCAGTGGGGATTACGGAAATTAGGTAAAGGGGGTAGATTCTGAGATTCACCCCTCCTGATTCAAAAACCTATGGTTTCTGGAAAATGTAGGACTTTGAGAGGCCCTGTGTCATTCATTATAACTAAGCCCCCATTCCTCTGTTTTAGGCATGATGGTTTACTGGAGAGAGTTCATGCTGCTGTTTCTCTTTCTTTGCATGTCTTATCAGTATTCTTGTCCAGAGTTTACTCTGTCGAGTTCATGTTAGTCTGTTTGCAGGTCAGTTCCAGCGTTAGCCGTCTAGCAAGTGCCCTGCATGGCAGCAAGCGTCATCTAATTTCCTTATATTGATGGGGGCTTGAAGCAATGGAACCGGGTAGTGCTGAAACTGACTCCTGGCAACCAGTTTTAAGTACGTGTGTGTGGTGATGAACAAAAATAGCCAAATCATTTTGTTTTTTGTATTTACTGAGAGGAAAAAATGAATTTCAAAAGTAAGAAATCACCATTTTAAATGTATATTTATGTTTAATTGAAAATAACAGTACGTGATACAGAGAGATGTTTGGTCTTTAGTACGTATGTCGAATTGTTAATTGTAGAAGCTGTGAAAAATATATGCAGTTGGCACAGCAATTTTAATGAATGAACTGCACATTGTTCCCCCCATCAGTTGTTTTGGTCAAATTCAGCCAGCATACATTCCAAGGACATGGAGAGAGTCGGGGAAACTGACACGGTTCTCCCCATAGAAACAAACAAAAGTGGACCATTTCAACATGGGAAATACTTCTCCCCATGGCAATTATAATAATATTTTGTTTATTTGTTAATAATGATGATAAAAACAATAGTAGCCTTGCACTTTACTGTATTGAATTATGACCTAATCTTATTTGTCGTGCTGTCGGTAAAAAGGCATGTCAGAGACCGTCCAATCCATTATTCCCTATGCCACCCCTACGATCATTGTAATACACATTTAGATATTTGATGTTTTTGTCAATGACAATGGACAAGAACACTGTCCATATTTTTTGTAAAAACCTTAATTGTTGTGATATATGATGTTATCTGTGTTATTTCATTAGAGCATGTATGTCTGTCCATGTTTGGGATGGCAGCACAGGGCATGATCATCCAGATCACACAAGACTAGCATCCTAGCTCACTGGGAAGCACAAGTTAGTGCAACGAGCTACACTACCGTAGCTCATCTTCTCTTCACTTAGGGGACCCACTTTCATAGAAATGTACATCTACAAAGCCTCTGTGGACTGTTTCATTCAAACTGCCTTTTGGTTTTATCCAGTTTTTTTTCTTCAAGCACATCATGGACCGCGGCATCAGTCCAATTTTTAATTGCCACCATTTTTATGGACCACTCCAATTTCCATAAGAGTTATCACTGCCAAAACAAGTTGACGGATGAGCTTTCAGGGGAAGGCCATGAAGAATTACTGTCCAGTTGAACATATCACCCATGTTTTCTTGGACTATCCTTGATTCATGAATTTACAAACATGATGAAGTCCTCAAGGGAAGAGGAAAAGACGGAGCACCCATACTTAACTAAACCTGATTCAAAAAGGTTGCAAGTTGACGCATTGTGACCGTGTCATATCATACACTGTGAATTGTATGCAGTAAAACCATTTTGGGACATGTTTTCCTGCTTTGTCTTTGGGCCTTTGTTTACAGCCCGTTGTAATCTCGTGGTGACTTTACTCTCCTCCATGTAGTGTGTTATTGTGCATTGTAGTTAGGAGTAAGAGGGGAACAAAAAGCACTCATATTCTTATAGAAAAGTGTCAAAGCTTCCTGTGCAAACTGAAGCTGCCCCTTTACCGTGTATCCCCATCCCAAAATAGGTCTTACTAGTGAGGATAGTACAGTATATGTAAAGTACATATGATATTTATGCATAATGACAAAGCCCTAGACACCATTTATTTATGTTATAATACCGGTAAACTTGTAAATTGTGACAGGATGTGACCGACCTCTTTCCCCTGTTGGCATGTAGTTGAAGCCCTTAATAGGGTGAAATGTTGAGAAACAAAGGAATGTCCATTCTATAAATTACGTATCTATTATTTGAAAGTCATGTCAATTCTGTGCAATACATTTCTATCTGCAATGCTTTGAACGTTTCGCACCATTTGGATAAGCCCTAGATGAGTAACACAATGATATGGAACAAAAATATATTTAAGTATGAACATTAATTTCTTGGGCCTAAATCTAAAATGTTACTTTGAGAGTAAGGGTGTTCTTTCTACCGGTTCCTACTGTTGTGGGAGGGAACGATTTCAAAGTGATATATTGGTCGGAATACTCTTTCTTTATAAGTTAAGGGTTTCTAGAGATGCTAGTTAAACATTATTTGGCATTCTTTGTTTATATCCTTTAAACGGTTCTGTACCATTTGTTGCCAATTATATTTGATGTTATTAAGTATGAAGGAAAAATAAGTTGACTAAAATACCAAAACATGCAAGCTTTTTTGAATGCTTTAAGAAAATTAAAAGTTTGACTGTTTTGTTTTAATTTGTGTGAGATATATTGTCTTTATTGTTTAAAATGTATTTTATATAGGTGATTGCTTTGACTCCTCAAAAGAAAAGATCTGTTACAAAAGCATCACTCAAACATTTATTTCACACACAATCAACAATACAGTAGACAAGAGATGCCTTTGGACTGAAGACATTAACAATTTTGCGGAAAATGCCCCTGAATGAATTGACACACCACTCCAATTTTAACTGATTTTTCCCCCAATGTGTTCCAGGGATATTTTTCTAACCAATGTCCCTCACTTAGCATGCTATGAATTGTGCCCATTTCTTCTTGCTATCAAAAGGAAAAAAGTCTTTACTGTGTTACAATGGTCCCTTTTTTGATGGTCTTCAGTTGTTGCTGAAAGCATAATTATCGACGGGGTTTATGGACATATGTTGTAGACGTCAGTGATGGTTGTATAAAGATAATTTACCTGTTATGTCTATTACAATTAGATACCTAGCTTGTGGGGGCATTGGTTCATTCTCTGGGTGGCTGTAAGGTGTACTTGTTTAAAACCCTGTATGAAGAGATGTCACTTGGAGCTTAACATTTCTGGTTAAGCAGCTATGAAAGTTTATTTGATTTTGGGTTCTATTCAATCCATATTGCGGAAGTTCAGTGTGATTTAAAGGCAATGTTCCCGCATCAGCGGAGACTACATTCACGGTAAACGCTGCATGTCGGCTCAATTGAAAATGACCTTTACTGCCGCCAACACTGCTTTACCTATTTTTTTTATATAAATTCAACCTTGCCTCCTGATAGGTCCAGCCTTTTTAAATTGATAGTTCACTTATACCCTAGCCCGAAAAAATAATATACTATTTGGATGAGGTGTTTCTCGAACTAGTTTGTAGATTCACACGTACCATTGTGTTCAATCTGAACAGGAATACAGGTTCCACAGCCAAATTCACCACCAACCTGCAGACTAGAGGGCAAATGACAAGGACACTTGTTCCCAGTTAAGATGATCCATGAGTTTTATTGCAGCAGGCACTTTACAATGAAATCCCCCACCCACCAATTAATTGAATCTCAATATCTTTATATTAAATGTACTTTTGTCTGTACAAAACTGACAATGAGAAAAACAAATCTAAATATTCAACACTGATGTGAGCCAAAGGACATACTCGCAAGCTCACACAACACACACACACACTGGTACAAAGGTACCGTTGGTACCAAGTAACAGTTGATGCACAGCCTTTTACCTGCCATGTTCATGTCATTAGGGAAACTCTTCTTTCCCCCACCCTCAAAAGAAACATGCGGATACTTATGAATATTAGAACAGAAATGCAATGGTGAAAGAACGACAACCTCGTGATTAGGTAAAAATGATAATCCTATACATGAACATGTATCAATTTCCTTAGTTACAGCTAAATACTTTCTAACAGAAAATAATGTTCCCTTTGTTTGTTTTTTTGTCTTTAACTTATGTAGTGTAAAGGTTTTTATTCTCAGGAAGAAATGTATTGTAATTATAAGCTACTTTCCCTTATACAGAAGGCAGTCACTCCTCTTGTCAGTGGTCATGCAGGAGATGCTCCATGTGATAAAGCACGTCCCCTCAAACCGTCTTTCGGGCGGTCAGAACTCTTATGATTGACCCTAAGCCCCCAACTGCGAAAGCCTGAGTGAAGAAAACGAGGGGAAGAGACAAATGAACAAATATCATACACACATGCTAAATTAGGTCAGGGATGGGCAACTTTTATGGGGGTGGGTGCCACATCTGAATTCATGAGGGGCCACAGTTGCTCGTGGGTCTGCATAACCACGTGCATACCCCCCCCCCCCTCCCCCACATCGTGAGAAACGTTTTAGTAGCCCCCCTCTTGACAGCTGAGAGAAAATGTTGCAGTTTTAAAGCCAGTTTGCCATGGGGCGGAGAGACAATTTAGCAACTTCATAACAAGTTTCGTGCAATTCTACACATTTTGCTATACAGTGGAGAGATATGTCTACTGTTTTTAATATATCTGAGTGAGACTGACTAACAAAATCAATGGGGGCTCCCCGGGCCAGTAATTCAACCAAAAACTGCTGATGCACAACTAAACTTCAAAATTGCACCTGGAGTATTATACTATTCCAACAGTTGCCCCCCTTCCTAAAAAAAAAAAAAAAAAGTTCGATAAAAATTTAAGTTCAGAGGGCCTTCAAAGAGGGTGCCACCAGTTGCCCATCCCTGTATTAGGTGGCTTAGAGTTTAAAGATCACAAGTTCAGAGAGCTTTCACACCTTTTCGTGCCACTGTAGGAGAATGGCACTGCTATTGTCAGAGGGCTTCTCAAAGCCTCTATATATGTACTTCATAAGCAGGTCCACCCCGCTTCTGTCTAGCGACTTGACAGCTGGCTCGATATCGCTGGACTTGAATGACGTCAACACTCTCAGCACTATTGCCAGAGCCCTTTCCTGAAAGACAGAGCAAGACAGCGAGAGAAAGGGAGAGAGAGCATGTTAAAGGAAGTTATTTACAACTGCAGATTCCCACGAGAGAGAGGCAACCTTTTTGGGATGCTTGCTAAGCCTCTCCTGCCATGTTATGGACGCCACATTGCTTGCTTAGTGAGTACCACTTCCACCTGATTCGCCTCATGCCTGGCTTGAACTCGGGACCGCCCTACTTGACAACATTCCAATGGTTTGAGCCACAAGGAAAAGTATCAATTGGATGGCTCCATCCGCAACATTTCAAGCTAGCTGTGGAGTGAGCTTACGGTATGTTCTTAACTCTGTAATACTAGTATTCTAGACCAATGCCAATATTGACAAAAGGAGCTTCCCACAAAGTTACATGATGCAAGAGTACAATTTCAGATTTGATGCACATCTTGGCCCATTACCTTTATTGCTGGATTCTTAGTGTTGAGAGGAGGGTTCCGGAGAGCAATGTGAAAAGCTGTCATCATGTCGCCTGTGCACTACAGTCGGTTAAGGAATTTAATACTTCCTATTGCCATATCCTAAATAGGTTTAAGGGGCAGGAACACAATGCATCTCCACAAGCAAATGTTTTTCCACCAACAAACAGACCGATATCAGGGAGGGTTTTGATGGCAGCATCCAATGTGAGATCTCTTTCCTGAGGGCACACAGTGTGTGGTGAAATCTGAATGTATTGCACTGTTTTTAAAATTGTATAAACTGCCTTAATTTTGCTGTACCCCTGGAAGAATAGCTGCTGTCTTGGCAGCTAAATGGGGATCATAATAAAATACAAATTCCTTAGGCTGCATTTACACAGCCAGCTCAATTGTTATATTTTTCCTGGAATTGGTTTTTCGTAAGATCTTTTTCAGAGCTGACCTGATTGGTCAAAAGATCAGAGTTGGGCTGCCTTTGTAAAACGCAGGCATAGAGGTGTCCATCTCACCTGACCAGACCAACCATATTCCCCTCAAATGGAGCAGGATGACGCAGAGAGATGGATAGCTATACCACCAGACAAGGTGGTGGGGGGAGGGTATATATATTTAAGCAAATCCTGACCTGAATGTGTCTCACTCGAAATAAGGCCCTTATTAAGGGGGCCATGTTGACCCTACTGACACTGATACTCCTGCCTCACCCAAATCAAATGGCTCAGTGATTCCCCCATCGATACTGGAGCAACTGCTTGTACTTTGCATGCTAGTTATAGCCAACTATGTTTAGACGTAACTACCTAACTAACAAAAAGTTGGGACATCCAAGAGTCTCGGGTTTAGATAGCTCTGGAGGGCGCCCTGGTCTGGACCAGAGTTAAAGACGGTTCAGCCAGGGATATCCTCCATTGGCTAGTTAGCCACCAACCTAAAACGACATATTTACACAACATCAACTAAGCTAACTTGCAAGATACATTTGTCAGTACGAACACAAAATCAGCTATGTTGAACATTTGGGTTTTTGAATGAAAAACAAAATCGCCGAGGCTATCTGATAGCTAAATGTGCTAGCTTGCTAGTTAACACGGGGGGCATGCGCATGAACGTAAAGGATATTGCCTGATGAGGTTGTCTATCTCCGAGCCGTCGGGTCCTTGATTGTCGACAGCCTCATCGTGATCATCCACGAATTTGTTCTCATCAAATTCATCTATGTCGAGTTTCCTGAATCGCGACGAAAGAGTGTTTTTCGCCATCGGAGCCACTTCGCTGGAGGAAACAGTAGCTAGCAAGCCAGCGAGCTAGTCCTCCACGGCGCTGTTGTTGAGTTGATGCGAGCGTAGTACAGTGTACTTGCCCTGTCGGTGCTTTTGCTAGCAACCACAGTCTATGCAGATGTGACAATCTAACGGTGTTTTGATTGTAATTTATCTGCCAGTGTTACACAATCATTACTTTTCAACCAAATATCTAGCTAACTAGTTTGACACGCGATAGTGTTGTTGTCAGAATCATTTTCACCTACGTGAAGCCAGCAGCATAAACTGTCCCTTCCGGGTCAAATATTTGAAAAATCCTTCACAATAAGTGTGCTGCCCTGAAACCAAATCAAATTTGATTGGTCACATACACACGGTTAGCAGATGTTAATGCGAGTGTAGCGAAATGCTTGTGCTTCTAGTTCCGACCGTGCAGTAATATCTAACAAGTAATCTAACAATTTCACAACAACCTAGACAATTATTGGAAATAAAATATAAATGCCAAAAAAACAGTACGGTTTACAGTACATCACTGTCATAATATATTACTGTAGTTATCAAACTCAATACATTTGGGAAAAAACGATGTGATTTTTTGTTTTGTTTCAGTCCATTGGCCTTTCTGCCGCTTATATTCCTCTCATAGAGAATGATAGAGGCCTCTAGTGTCCAAAAGGCTGTGTTTGCATGGGCAGCACCATTGAGGGCTTCCACCATTTTAATGTAGTCAGCTGGGTGGGACTAAAGGCGTCCGAAGGCTTCCCAGCCGAAACAATTTGGGAGAGTTTGTGCATATACTATGATGACATTTTGTGACGTTTTTGTTAGTTTAGGACTTCGGTGAGACTATTTTGAGGAAGTGTATACTGACTATGGCGTCTCAAAATGGACAAACAGTACTATTGCCGCTTTTTCTTGTTTTTCAAGCGACACTCTTTTAAGGCAGTATGCGAGCACACTCGTTCGGTTCGGCTAGCCGAGTTTGGCTAGGCGCCAGTTTACCTGAAGCATGCTGACACCTTTACAACTTAATTGGCTGATCCCTCCTGGTGACCATGTTAGAGTCATGTCCATCAGGAGGGATCAGCCAATCGTGAAGAAGAAAATGTACCACTTCAAAATGGAGATTGTCTCAACGGCGCTGCCTATCCTGTCTATGATTCCTGTAGTTCAATGGATGCTTTTGCTCTGGTTGGCTGTGAAGTTGAGGGATGGGGCTGTTGGGAAAATGTAGCATAAATTACCACTCTCAAATTCATATATTGCATTTTGAGATCAACTACATTAGTCTGACTGTGCAGAATCAATGATTTACAGATCATCTTGCAATCCAAACAGATTCTCTTAAATGCACGGATAGACATAAATATAGGTCTATGGATGCAAGGACCCAGACCAACAGTCAAAAGAAAGGTGACAACCAAAGTGGAGTAAAACAACCGTAGCCTATCATTTTTGTTATTACTAGGGTAAGACAGGACTGAAAATGTTTAGTTAAATTCTTCAAGAACCAATATTAGAGGAGCCACATGTAACCTCATGTTTGAGGGGATACATCTGAGCAAGGTGCTGTGTAGATTCACTAATGTTCACATAATGAGTTGAGGTGCTAAAATCATTTTTTATAAACTGGGGGATTCGAGCACTGAATGCTGATTGGCTGAAAGCCATGGTATATCAGACAGTTTACTTTGACAAAAAGTACTATTTACTGTTCTAATTACATTAGTAACCAGTTTATAATATAATAAGGCACTTCGGGGGTTTGTGGTATACGGCCGATATACCACGGCTAAAGGCTGTATCCGTGTCGCGTCCTGCATAAGAACAGCCCTTAGCCATAGTATATTGGCCATATACCAACTCCCCCCCCTTATTGCATAAATATATCAGAGATTTGGCGCAGCTTTTTCTCATTCGGTGGGGTTTTGCGACAGACTTCATCATTTAATGGTGTATTGCCGCCACCAACTGGACAGGGGTGAAAAATTTGTCAAAGAAAAGTAATTTCATTAGAGGGAAGGGAGAAATAACATCAATCCACATAAACTACAAAAAATGATTTAAAAAATAATATATATATATATATATATATATATATATATATATATACAGTACCAGTCAAAGTTTGGACACACCTACTCATTCAAGGGTTTTTCTTTATTTTTACTATTTTCTAAAAGTGAAGACATCAAAACTATGAAATAACACATATGGAATCATGTAGTAACCAAAAAAGTGTAAAACAATTCAAAATCTATTTTATATTTTAGAATCTTCAAAGTAGCCACCCTTTGCCTTGATGACAGCTTTGCATGCTCTTGGCATTCTCTCAACCAGCTTCATGAGGAATACTTTTCCAACTGTCTTGAAGGAGTGCCCACATATGCTGAGCACTTGTTGTGGCTGCTTTCCCTTCAATCTGTAGTCCAACTCATCCCAAACCATCTCAATTGGGTTGAGGTCTGGTGATTGTGGAAGCCAGGTCATCTGATGCAGCACTCCATCACTCTCCTTCTTGATCAAATAGCCCTTACACAGCCTGGAGGTGTGTTTGGGGTCATTGTCCTGTTGAAAAACAAATGATAGTCCCACTAAGTGCAAACCAGATGGGATGGCATATCGCTGCAGAATGCTGTGGTAGCCATGCTGGTTAAGTATGCCTTCAATTCTTAATATATCACAGACAGTGTCACCAGTAAAGCACCTACTCCATGCTTCACGGTGGGAACCACACATGCAGCGATCATCCGTTCACCTACTCTGCGTCTCACAAAGACATCTCACGTCTCAAATTTGGATTTCCACCGGTCTAATGTCCATTGCTCGTGTTTCTTGGCCCAAGCAAGTCTCTTCTTCTTATTGGTATCCTTTAGTAGTGGTTTCTTTGCAGCAATTCGACCATGAAGGCCTGATTCACGCAGTCTCCTCTGAACAGTTGATGTTGAGATGTGTCTGTTACTTGAACTCTGTGAAGCATTTATTTGGGCTGCAATCTCTGAGGCTGGCGGCTCTAATAAACTTATCCTCTGCAGCAGAGGTAACTCTAGGTCTTCCTTTCCTGTGGCGTTCCTCATGAGAGCCAGTTTCATCATAGCGCTTGATGGTTTTTGTGATTGCACTTGAAGAAACTAAACATTCTTAAAATTTTCTGGATTGACTGACCTTCTTGTCTTAAAGTAATGATGGACTGTCGTTTCTCTTTGCTTATTTGAGCTGTTCTTGCCATAATATGGACTTGGTCTTTTACCAAATAGGGCTATCTTCTGTATAGCACCCCTACCTTGTCACAACACAACTGATTGGCTCAAACACATTAAGAAGGAAAGAAATTCCACAAATGAACTTTTAACAAGGCACACCTATTAATTGAAATACATTCCAGGTGACTACCTCATGAAGCTGGTTGAGAGAATGCCAAGAGTGTGCAAAGCTATCATCAAGGCAAAGGGTGGCTACTTTGAAGAATCTAAAATCTATTTTGATTTGTTTTACACTTTTTTGGTTACTACATGATTCCATATGTGTTATTTCATAGTTTTGATGTCTTCACTATTATTCTGCATTGTAGAAAATAGTAAAAATAAAGAAAAACCCTTGAATGAGTAGGTGTGTCCAAACTTTTGACTGGTATTGCATATATATACATGTATGTGATCCCACTCTCTGAGGAGCTACCTGGATTACTTACATTTCAAGTCATTTAGCAGACGCTCTTATCCAGAGTGATTTACAGTAGTGAGTCCATACATTTTCATACATTTCTTTCATACTGAACCCCCATGGCAATCAAACCCACAACCCTGGCGTTGCAAGCGCCATGCTCTACCAACTGAGCCACACTGTGTCGTGTCATCCCACTCTCTGAGGATTCAGAGCCTAAGCAGGGTATTTAAGTTTTCAAATGATATATTCCCACTCCTTCAGTAATTTGAAAACTTAAACACACCTGTAATCAGTGTGACTCAGTTGGTAGAGCATGGCGCTTGCAACGCCAGGGTTGTGGGTTCGATTGCCACGGGGCCTCAGTATGAAAGAAATGTATGGACTCACTACTGTAAATCACACAAGATAATTGACTTGCTAAATAACTTGAAATGTAAGTAATCAAGGTAGCTCCTCAGATGTGAGATATTTTAATCCCAGAAATATTTCATTTACAGAAACAATGATGTAGATCTTTCTTGACTTCTTTTCAACTTGTGCAGTGCCGTTTCACACGATCGCTATAGAAGACACAAAGTCCACTTTCTTCACATTAAGAATTTCTGGGTCCTGCTGGTGATTCACTACAAGGGACCTTCAGAGATAATCTTTCTACCCTTTTGATAGCCTCCTCATAGGGAAACTCTCTCAACTGCCCTGATTTTGGCAAACCCAGTCTCTTTCACCCTACTCGGGCATTCCAGGGATGTCACCTCATGTTCTCTACCACAGTTACAACACTTTGCTCCTTGTCGATTTGGAGCAGCTCCGTGCTCAGGCCAATTTCATTAAACATGCTGAGAGTATGTTATGGAGTACCACAGTGTGTTATTTGACAGACAACCCTATGGTTAATTTTCTGTCTAAACATTTGTTGGTTATTATATAGCTATTTATGTGTGAAATATTTATTTAATGCCGTTTGAATGTTCATAGTGAATAAAGGTTGAATGTTCTCTCTGAATATTAACCAATTATAATAACACATTTGAAAAATGTTATGCGTTCAACATACTCTAAATTATTGCTAAATGTGCATCAAGTGGTAGCAATATTTCAATTATTTGGTTTTGATTCCTCCCCAAATTCATTAACTATTGCAATACTATTTACTGTACAACGAAACCGTTAAAAAAGATGTCCATCACTTATCCTACTAAATTTTTTTTTTTTTACTGAGAGATTTTATTTTGAAACCGGAAATCTAATTGATACCAGTTCTTGTCAGGATTACGAAGATTCTGATTGGTCGATAATAACCCGGTAGATGTTCCTACCTGGCCCCTCAACTTCCTTTTTGGTGAGCTATCAGCGACGACGATGGTAAGCAATAATCGACAATAAATCAATCTAACACAATCTTCCATCATCCAGACAATTTGTATATAGTAACATTTATAAAATAGTTGGCACACATCGCTGGGCTTTGCGTGATTAATTTTTGATTGAGTCCGCCTTCGAATTCGTTGATTAGAATGTCCTGCACGTTCAGAATCCAGTGGTACTTTTTTTGGGCTAACCCCTCAGATGGTCAGGTTTACATAAGTACTACGAGAGACAGACAAATTAATGACATCGACTGTCAACTAGGTAACTTTTATCTCACATAGTGTAGTTAGTTGGCAATTTTAAGTTTTTATTAGTCGCTAGGTAGACCATCTTGCAAATATGTTATCTAGTGTGAAGTATTTAGAGGCATTGACATAATTAGGCACTTGTCAGACGAAAGTTTTATTTTGGGTATGTTTGCTAGTGCTACAAATGTGAATGCTGCATTTCAAGGTTCAGAGTTTGGGCATCTTGCCTGAACCATCCTCAATCGTAATTTAAGTAGTCTAGGACACGGTCGTCATTTATAGGAGGCCATGGCTGTGTGTTTTGGTTTTCCCTCTAGGGTGAACATTGTCATACACTTGACTCAGATAAATTACAATGTTATTGTAGTTATCCTGTTAGATCTGTATGATTAGACAGATTGCAAAATATTCCATGTTAGTTTGAAGTCATCAGTAAAGAACTACCGTTCTAATTAATTATTTGTTTATCAATGTTTTTTTTCAGGCTAAAATCAAGGCCCGAGACTTGCGGGGCAAGAAGAAGGAGGAACTCCTTAAACAGCTTGAAGACCTCAAGGTGGAACTATCTCAGCTCCGTGTTGCCAAGGTTACGGGTGGTGCTGCATCCAAACTGTCCAAGATGTGAGTATTGTTTAGAATCACTTGCACTTGCTAACAGTTCATTTTACCTTTCCTTCCACAATGTTTTGCAGACAGGTCATATGCAGAAGTGTCTAGTGGCATCATTAAAAGCAGGCATTAGGTGAATGTAAACACAACTGCACCCATATGAGCATTTCCTCACCTTTGGACAACAATGTCAGGAGTTTAGATGGAATGCTCACAGATGTGAATTACTGTGTCCAATTCACCACGCTTGACGTCTATGGGTCCTCAATGCACACATTTCTATGAGGGTGCAGGTAGGCTAGGTGAGATCACAACCGCGCACTTCACAGGATCATTATCCGCTCAACCCTCGAACCAGTTACTGGTCCAAGGCTCTTAACCACTAGGCTACCTGCCGCCCCTGGTAGAACCTGAACTCTCAGGTAATGAACTTGTTGACCTGGTTCTGTGTTTCCTGATAGCGACAGAACTTGAGCTTAGAAGGGTTTAGCAACGCATCGTTCCTATAATGTCCAAATATGTCACATGCGTTTCCCAAAACTCTGCGTAGAGAATGTTCACTAAGTGGGTCTTTGAAGCATGTGTCGATACTGATAGGATCGAAAGGAAGGCAGTGCTGCTCTCAGATCAGCGTTCTCTATTAAATTTCTTACCTAACATAAGTAGTCGTACACACTAGTGACAACGGATCAGCTCCTAGAGAGACTATCACCTATGGCTACAAATATTGAGGTGTTTTATTCTGTTGTAGCCTCTATTGCATTAAATCTTAATTCTCACATCATTGTGCATGTTGTTACACAGGAAGTATATTGAGGCAAAATGACTAGGCCACAACAGCAAAATAGAACTCAATTGTATTTGATTGTTATTGTTATTGAAATATGGAGGCATATGTAGCCTGTTTACCTTAGAATGAAGTAATCTCGGGAAGCTTGGCCCTGAAGGTTTTTCAACAACCTTCATTTGAGCATTTTAAAGGGAACTTTAAGATGTATTTTATGACATGGGTGAAAGTTGATTGAATTTATTCCCGGTACGGAACCTCCTGTGTACACGCGCTTAATCATAGAATTACATATACAGTGAACAGAAATATAAGCGCAATGTGTAAAGTATTGGTCCCATGTTTCATGAGCTGAAATAAAAGATCCCAGAAATGTTCCATACACACAAAAATATTATTTCTCAAATTTTGTGCAGAAATGTGTTTACATCCTTGTTAGTGAACATTTCTCCTTTGCCAAGATAATCCATCCACCTATATGTGATATGTGTGGCGTATCAAGAATCTGATTAAACAGCATGATTATTATACAGGTGTACCTTGTGCTGGGGACAATAAAAGACCACTCTAAAATGTGCCGTTTTGTTACCCAACACAATGCCACAGATGGCTCAAGTTTTGAGGGAGTTTGCAAATGGCATGCTGACTGCAGGAATGTCCACCAAAGCTGTTGCCAGAGAATTGAATGTTAATTTCTCTGCCATAGGCCTTCTTCAATGTCATTTTAGAGAATTTGGCAGTACGTCTCACAACCGCAGGCCATGTGTATCCACGCCAGCCCAGGACCTCCATCTTTCTTCTTCACCTGCGGGATCATCTGAAACCAGCCACCTGGAAACCTGATGAAACTGAAGTATTTCTGCATGAACTGTCAGAAACCGTATCAAGGAAGCTTACCTGCGTGCTCGTCGACCTCACCAAGGTGACCTAATTGCAGTTCGGCGTCGTAACTAACTTCAGTGGACAAATGCTCACCTTTAATGGCCACTGGCACGCTGGAGAAGTGTGCTCCTCACGGATGAATCCCGGTTTCAACTGTACTGGGCAGATGGCAGACAGCGTTTATGGTGTTGTGTGGGCGAGCGGTTTGCTGTTATGAACAGAGTGTCCCATGGTGGCGGTGGGGTTATGGTATGGGCAGGTATAAGCTATGGACAATGAACACAATTGCATTTTATTGATGGCAATTTGAATGCACAGAGATACCGTGATGAGATCCTGAGGCCCATTGTCGTGCCATTCAACGCCATCACCTCATGTTTCCGCATGATAATGCACGGCACCATGTTGCAAGGATCTGTACACAATTTCTGGAAGCTGAATATTTCCCAGTGTTTCCATGGCCTGCATACTCACCAGACATCACCAGTCACCCATTGAGCAGGTGTGGGATGCTCTGGATTGATGTGTACGACAGCGTGTTCCAGTTCCTGCCAATACAGCCATTGAAGAGGTGGACAACATTCCACAGGCCACAATTAACAGCCTGGTGAACTGCATGAGGCAAATGGTGGTCACACCAGATACGGACTTGTTTTCTGATCCACGCCCCTACTTTGTTTTCAATATGTAACTTTTTGTGTGACCTGACCAAATTGACATAAAAATGTATTATAGATCTGTCAATCTCATTGAAAGCAAATCTAAGAAGCGCTAAATATGTTCTGGGGGTGCTGTTTCTATTATTCCCATTCTTGAGGTTTGTTTTTGCGTCTTTTACTTTCGTTTTTGTACACCGGCTTCAAACAGCTGAAAATACAATGTTTTTGGAAAATTAGGGAAACTCATAACCAGATCATTGCCAGATCGGCACACCCCTCGTAAAACATGTTAAACTTGAATGTACTACACATTGTTTGACATTGATATATGGCAGAAAGCAATTGTACATTTCCCTACATCTTATCGGTACAATTTGAAAGATAAAATTAAAACGTAGTAAATAGCAATATGTCATTAGTTGCCATGATCAGCATTGCAGATATTGAGATGAGTAAGATTCAAGACTTTTCTTTCACACAGCATCTGCGCATGTGGATGGGTTAGCTTCACGCTCTTACAGCATGGGAGTCACAGGAGAAGTTGATTATCGTGCTTTAACGCTCTGTTGTTGTGGAAATTGACCCACTATGCTGTTTACTTTTTGCATCTACGTCATATTGCGGAGTCTACCTTTTTAAGTTGTTTTAAATAAAATGTTCAAAGTGCAATGTTTCATGCATTTCACTTATTCCCACCTTTTATTTCAGCCGTGTCGTTCGGAAGTCCATTGCCAGAGTCCTGACAGTCGTCAACCAGACCCAGAAGGAGAACCTGAGGAAATTCTACAAGGTAGACCTTTTATTTAAAACTTTGTTGCTGGCTTCATGGATTTAAGTTATAGGATGTTATAGTATAGAATCACAGTATCTATGCGTCATGATGGTACAGTATCCTGAGGTCACTAGCAATACTGAGCTCTAATTGTCTTCACGTATTTGGTGCATCAGCATTAGATTCTTTTCACAAATCTTTATTTGGTGCATCAGCGTCACTGATTCTTTTGCTGAATCATGATGTGGAGTTTTCGCTAGTTGAAATCCAGCCACATCTGCCCTAAGTAGGGCTGTTTGCGGTGACCGTATTACCGCCACACCGGCGGTCACGAGTCATGAAGGCAGTCAAATTCCACATGACCGTTTAGTCATGGTAATAAGGCTTCTCCATGCTTTGATGCTGCTGATGGTCATTAGTAGCCTACCAAACTTGCTAACTGCCTGGTACTCAGCACTCTACTGTCCCTCTAATCACTCTGACATCAATGCAAATGTGATCGAAAATCTAATCAAACACTTCATGACAGCTCTTGTTGCCAAACATTTCTATAGGCTATGCAATTGCTTGAGAACAGTTTTGATGGCCTCCCATCAGCTTTTTATAGGTTAGGCCTAATATATTTATTTCCCAACTTTCCTAATATTAAACATATTATATTTACAACAGGAGTATAGCCTACCTGGCTGGCATGAAAATGAACCACGGGAAAAGCATTCTCCATTCGCTATTTAAGTGCATAGATGACGTGTATTTTTTCTAGCTGCCCTGTTTCAATACAGGTGCATGATAATGGTCCATTCTAAATCAAATACATTTTCACACGTATATGTAAAGACAAGATTAAATCAAGAATAGTTTGATGGGTGACAATATTAGCCTATCACTTGTGAATTATATATTATCACTTTTGGCGACTTTTTCTAATCACACCTCAGGCCTATATGTTTTGATAAGGTTTGTATTACAACTAAAGTGGCCAAATAACTTCTTAAAATTAAGCACATCCGCTTTACAATGCGTGTAGCGCCTAACTGGCATACATAAGCAGCAGGTAAGTTTCAAGTTTGGGGAAGATCATTTTCACCATTTAAAATGCACCTTTATAATAAAAGCATTGCATGCATAATCGCATTTGCGGTCACTTTTGATAATGTTTTTCCACTAATGGAACATTTGCGCTTATAGCCTACTACGATGTGTGCATTGCTGCTCTTATAATGTGAATAAATAAACTATTAGGCTGTCAACATTTTAAGCTAAACGTTCTGATCTGTTGCCTCAGCCACATTGCATAAAAACGTTTTTTTGATGCTAGTGGTTGTATTCATTTGGGAGCTATCGCATCCCACAATTGTCCCAGACTATATTTGGAATATTTATTTCTCGCACAGAATAGAATAGGTCAATTTATGTACTATGGGGATAGTAGATTGACATAGGCTAGTGCTTTTGGTGTTCATTAGGCCTACCCATCTTGTTGGCTGTAAATTTGGACAGTTCTTCCAATATCTTCAATATGCACCTCGGAATTGCATAAGGACACGTGCAGTTGCGTCCCCGACGTGTCGGTCTTCACTTGTAGCCTTTGAGAAAGACCCGATCATGTGATGGAGAGCCATGTGAGTGCCGGGGAGAAGGGCTTCAAACGCAGCACCCGGGGAGAAGGGCTTCAAACGCAGCACCCGGGGAGAAGGGCTTCAAACGCAGCACCCGGGGAGAAGGGCTTTCAAACGCAGCACCCGGGAGAAGGGCTTCAAACGCAGCACCCGGGAGAAGGGCTTCAACGCTGCCACCCGGGAGAAGGGCTTCAAACGCAGCACCCGGGGAGAAGGGCTGTCAAACGCAGCACCCGGGGAGAAGGGCTTCAAACGCTGCACCCGGGGAGAAGGGCTTCAAACGCAGCACCCGGGGAGAAGGGCTTCAAACGCAGCACCCGGGGAGAAGGGCTTCAAACGCAGCACCCGGAGAGGGCTTCAAACGCAGCACCCGGGGAGAAGAGGCTTCAAAACGCAGCACCCGGGAGAAGGGCTTCAAACGCAGCACCCGGGGAGAAGGGCTTCAAACGCGCACCCGGGAGAAGGGCTTCAAACGCAGCACCCGGGAGAAGGGCTTCAAACGCAGCACCCGGGGAGAAGGGCTTCAAACGCAGCACCCGGGGAGAAGGGCTTCAAACGCGCACCCGGGGAGAAGGGCTTCAAACGCAGCACCCGGGAGAAGGGCTTCAAACGCAGCACCCGGGAGAAGGGCTTCAAACGCAGCACCCGGGGAGAAGGGCTTCAAACGCAGCACCCGGGGAGAAGGGCTTCAAACGCAGCACCCGGGGAGAAGGGCTTCAAACGCAGCACCCGGGGGAGAAGGGCTTCAAACGCAGCACCCGCGGGAGAAGGGCTTCAAACGCAGCACCCGGGGAGAAGGGCTTCAAACGCAGCACCCGGGGAGAAGGGCTTCAAACGCTGCACCCGGGGAGAAGGGCTTCAAACGCAGCACCCGGGGAGAAGGGCTTCAAACGCAGCACCCGGGAAAGGGCTTCAAACGCAGCACCCGGGAGAAGGGCTTCAAACGCCTGCACCCGGGGAGAAGGGCTTCAAACGCAGCACCCGGGGAGAAGGGCTTCAAACGCAGCACCCGGGAGAAGGGCTTCAAACGCAGCACCCGGGGAGAAGGGCTCAAACGCAGCACCCGCGGGAGAAGGGCTTCAAACGCCAGCACCCGGGAGAAGGGCTTCAAACGCGCACCGGGAGAAGGGCTTCAAACGCTGCCACCCGGGGAGAAGGGCTTCAAACGCTGCACCCGGGGAGAAGGGCTTCAAACGCTGCACCCGGGGAGAAGGGCTTCAACGGCCACTGGTCGCAAAGGGCATGGATTTTTTTTTTTAGGGTGCATTACGGCCACACAAAGGGGATGCCGCCATGAAATTCTAGGCATTATGAAGTGCTTGTCAAATTGTAAATGAGAGACTGATGTAGTGTGTACAGCTTGCGCAAATAACTAAACTGAGTTTTCAAATCATCATTAGTCGCATCAAGCAGCCTTACAATGGATTAAAAATCAAAACATATAGTCCAACGTTTGTAGAACAAATCAAGAACACTATATTAAGCATATAGGAATACCCATTTCTTTGTTAACCGCTCAACAGAATAGCCGCATGTGCGCTCTCCCTCAAAGCGTTTGGAGAAAATATTATTTATATTTTATTCAGCTTTGTCTATTTGTGTTCTTGATACTATAAAATAATGCCACGGAATTCAAAGCAAATCGTGTCTGCTAAATTAACTAGTGTAACCCACAGCCAATTGGCATAGCCAGATCAGGACCTAATATAAGGACTACAGAGAATGCTATTCTGTTCTTCTGAAATGGACTACATTTTATTCATATCATGCTTCTTTAGACCTGTCTAAAATAAACATTTGATTTATTGTGAAGGTGTAGGCTATATTAAATGGATTTATTAAACTTTTTAAATGTTGATGTTCCAAAGGTATACATCAGTGGCTTGTAGGCTATGTGTGTTTTGTTAGTTAACGGTCAATTACTGTGAGACCGACAGTTATTTTCTTGACAATCATTGGCTGATGAAATTTTGTGACCGCCACATCCCTAGCCCCAAGAAGTAAATGTAGTTGGCTAGCTAGCGTTGGATTTGGTTATGGGTTCCAAGACTAGGGGGTCATTTGCAGAATGGCACTTACAGCCTGGATCAAGGACTGCGTTGCTGAATCTCAAACCAGCCCCTCGCCCCTGCCAACTCACTCGGAGGGTACTCCGTTGTCACATGTTGCTGACGAGACTTCAAGTGCCGAGGGGATCAATTAAACTCATCAACTTCAGGACATTCGGGACGTTGCATGTGGCATATAATTATACACGCCTCTCCATTATTTTTTAAATTGTTGTGTGTGTTGGGAAGACGTTGTTCTGAAGCTGTTAAACTGGCTATTGGAGGGTCTTATTAGCCCCTACACCGTGAATCATTTTCACTCCCTCAGCTTTGGTACACTTGTGCATATGGCGGAAGAGCATGTGAATGTGCAAATGGAGGGCAGAGGGGAAGGGACTGTTGAGATTTATTAGCGTTGAACTAGTAGTTAGCAGATTTGAAGAGCTGGATATGATTTGGTGAACTGATTCCAAAATCAGCTGTTGTGGATCCTTGTGTTCTGACATAAAGCTTCATATTTCTAGAAAATCGTGAATAACAGTAGTTGAGCTTGCTTTCTGGAATGTCCCCATTCTGTATATATATATTTTTTCTTCACTTTCTTTCACACATACAGTCAAATGTATATGTAATTACCTGGAATAAACCACCTGTAAATAATTCTTCCACCTGTAAATAAATATTTCTGGCCTTACATTTTGGAACACGTGTCATGGTCAGTTGTACCTGTACCAAAAAAGACTTGAATCCCTGAAATCATGGAAATTGGAATAGTGATTTGAATGGAATTGGAATCTTTACACTTTTTTGCTTCTTTTGCAGGGTAAGAAGTACAAGCCCCTGGATCTGAGGCCAAGGAAGACCCGTGCCATCCGCAGGCGGCTGAACAAACATGAGGAGAGTCTGATGACCAAAAAGATGCAGAGAAAATCACGCTTGTACACTATTCGCAAGTTCGCTGTCAAGGCTTGAGTCTGTACCTTTTTTGTATTGAAAATAAATTACCTTTCCCAGGAAAAAATATAATGTTGTCTTGTAAGTGTTTGAATTAAATCTATCAGAATCCCAAGGGAACAGCATTTTTTAACAGTAATTGTCTTTTTTTAACAATTGGAAAAAATGTACACCGTTTAAGATGTGACAAACAAAATAACAAGGGAAACGACATGGGGAAAATTATCAAATAAAATGCTGTGACCTCATTCCCTCCCCTGTGACATGTGCGCTCTCCATTCTTCATCATTTATCTTAAGCTATGATGGATTGGTGTATAAAAGTTTGACTATGATCTTACCCAGAAACTTTTTGTTACTACTCCTAAGTTAGGCTTTGCATGGTCAATCAAGACTAAATGCCTGTCTTCTGTCTATGAGCCATACAGCATTTACTGCGATAAGGCCTCTGCAAAAGTCAAGGCATTTATACTTCTTGCCTTTGCATTGCAGAGCTGTTGTCAAGGATGTGAGTTTGTGTTTATACTGGACCTCCCGCCTCCACCTACCGTCAACCAATCATGTCAATGCAGAGCTATATGGAGCCTTCCGCAATGTTACAATATTTGGGCAGCGCACAACGATGCAGTACGGAGTTCAATTTTGCCTCTGCCAGCTTTGGAGGCTCCGCAATTGCCTCACATCCTCCAAATGAGCTTTTAGGTTAAATATTTCCCATATAGAGTTTAGGTAGGAGCAGGTCCTGACCTTTGGTTTCGCTGAGTCGTCACCAGATGGTGCTCTAGGTTCTCGTGTAATGGACACTTCAATTAAACTATATGCCATGAAGTCAATCATGAATAGGCTTTTAATCTATTTTGGCAAACTAAATTTATTCTTTACTAAATCAACCAAAACCAGTGTTATTTATTCATGTGAATTTTGATTAATTACCATGTTTTTGTTTTGCAGCAAAAAAAACTGTCGTAGACAGTGTTCTCAGTCTCTCTAGGCCAGAGTAGACCACCCTGTGTTTAAAAAATAAAAATTGGGGAAACGTGTAGGTATGTAATAAATTACAGAGACATCTAAAATGTACAACTCTTAACAGGGCTCTTTGCATTGGTTGGAGCGCTTGTCAATCATATTGCCCATTGTCTCGTTGGTGCGACGGATAGTAGAACTCGAGCTGGTTGTAAGCGCGAGAAAGCAGTTGTGGCAGCAGAACCAGTGATGGGTGCACTGATCTCAAGTGCTGTTTAGTTGGAATTGTTCAAACTTTTACGTGGGGAGTTGAAAGAACATGAAGTGTGAACTTGGAACTATGTTAAGGTCAACGATGCTGGAATTACTTTTGTTTTCATTGACAGCTGGGTTATATCGTGCTGCACCGCGCGCCTCCAACAACAATGAACTGTCTGTATCAAAGCAACCTGCCATGTCCGAAATCACACTCGGGCAGCTCGACACTACCATGCCAAACTATTTACCCGAGGACAATGTGAGGTTGTCCACGATTTCAGCGCTCTCCCCAGTTTCTACCGCGACCACATCGGCAAACAGGATTACAGGTAAAACCACTAAATCTTCCCAAACAAACAAGTTGACCCGAACAGCAAAGACCACCATAAGTGAGTCCATATCGAAGGAGACAATTTCTACATCGAGGACTTCCGAAACAAAGACACATTCTTCGCCCACCTCTCAGCTTCTACCTGTCCCCACCACTGACACGCAACAAAGTAAGTCTCTGCTGTACCCATTTTTGGAAATTGAAATGCAGTAGGATGTTGACCTTTATTTTGAAACAGGATTCTTTTCATGTCCAAACACCGCTTAGCATGAAATAAAAAATATTTATTTGAAAATGAAACAAAGCACTGTCACTGCCATTTGTCTCAAGACACATGACCCTTTTCCAGTTACACGAAAAGGCGATGGGAAATGTAACTTATGTTAAGTGCCTAATTGTCCATTTATCCACTCTAGCCTACTTAGTGTTTTGTTTATGCATAACGTTACATGTGTATAGCTGTAATGCATTATAGATGATGTCTGTACCATGTTTCAACTCAATTTGAGTGGTCCTCAATGCGTACATTTTTTAATCGGTATTTTGTATCATTGTGGAGGGACAATTAAATAACATTTTCTTACTCTACATCCAGTTTGTTCATTGTTTCAACTAGCCCAGTGTGACTACTGACTGACGTCCACTGTAATAGGGT
Organism: Salvelinus sp. IW2-2015; assembly: GCF_002910315.2. Taxonomy (NCBI): domain Eukaryota; kingdom Metazoa; phylum Chordata; class Actinopteri; order Salmoniformes; family Salmonidae; genus Salvelinus; species Salvelinus sp. IW2-2015. Next base: position 1,047,658 of record NW_019957565.1, read on the forward strand.
CATTCATTGTAGCATCAACCAATGACTGTATATGTGTGTGTGTATATGTATACACGCACACATATATATGACGCCATCAACAGATATTTTGCATTAATTGTGTGGTAGCCAGTTTTGCTGTTTCATGGAAACTCATTGAATGTCCATCAGGTAGTTGTCAGGGTTTTGTCCCAGCCCTGATCTAACACATTCCACTAATCATCTGTACGCATCAGGGTCTTGAGGTTTTGGGAAAAGAAAACTGAGCAAAACTACTATTGAATCGGGTTAATTGTAATATGAATCCAATAGAATTTTTATTGTGAATGTCATTCACTCTCAGTTGAAGTCAGAAGTATACTTACACTTAGGTTGGAGTCATTAAAACTCGTTTTTCAACCACTCCACAAATTTCTTGTTACCAAACTATAGTTTTGGCAAGTCGGTTAGGACATCTACTTTGTGCATGGCACAAATCATTTTTCAAACAATTGTTTACAGACAGATTATTTCACTTATAATTCACTGTATCACAATTCCAGTGGGTCAGAAGTTTACATACACTAAGTTGACTGTGCCTTTAAACATCTTGGAAAATTCCAGAAAATGATGTAATGGCTTTAGAAGCATCTGATAGGCCAATTGACATAATTTGAGTCAATTGGAGGTGTACCTGTGGATGTATTTCAAGGCCTACCTTCAAACTCAGTGCCTCTTTGCTTGATGTCATGGAAAATCCAAAGAAATCGCCAAGAGCTCAGAAAAAAAATTGTGGACCTCCACAAGTCTGGTTCATCCTTGGGAGCAATATCTAAACACCTGAAGGTACCACGTTCATCTGTACAAACAATAGTACGCAAGTATAAACACCATGGGACCACGCAGCATTCATACCGCTCAGGAAGGAGACGCGTTCTGTCTCCTAGAGATGACGTACTTTGGTGCGAAAAGTGCAAATCAATCCCAGAACAACAGCAAAGGACCTTGTGAAGATTCTGGAGGAAATGGGTACAAAAGTATCTATATCCACAGTAAAACGAGTCCTTTATCGACATAACCTGAAAGGCGCTCGGCAAGGAAGAAGCCACTGCTCCAAAACCGCCATAAAAAAAGCCAGACTACGATTTGCAACTGCACATGAGGACAAAGATCGTACTTTTTGGAGAAATGTCCTCTGTCTGATGAAACAAAAATAGAACTGTTTGGCCATAATGACCATCGTTATGTTTGGAGAAAAAAGGGGATGCTTGCAAGCTGAAGAACACCATCCCAACGTGAAGCACACGGGTGGCAGCATCATGTTGTGGGGGTGCTTTGCTGCAGGAGGGACTGGTGCACTTCACAAAATAGATGGCATCATGAGGCTGGAAAATTATGTGGATATATTGAAGCAACATCTCAAGACATCAGTCAGGATGTTAAAGCTTGGTCGCAAATGGGTCTTCCAAATGGACAATGACCACAAGCATACTTCCAAAGTTGTGGCAAAATGGTTAAGGACAACAAAGTCAAGGTATTGGAGTGGCCATCACATACCCTGACCTCAATCCTATAGAACATTTGTGGGCAGAACTGAAAAGCGTGTGCGACCAAGGAGGCCTACAAACCTGACTCAGTTACACCAGCTCTGTCAGGAGGAATGGGCAAAATTCACCCAACTTATTGTGGGAACCTTGTGGAAGGCTACCCAAAACGTTTGACCCAAGTTAAACAATTTAAAGGCAATGCTACCAAATACTAATTGCGTGTATGTAAACGTCTGACCCACTGGGAATGTGATGAAAGAAATAAAAGCTGAAATAAATCATTCTCTCTACTATTATTCTGACATTTCACATTCTTAAAATAAAGTGGTGATCCTAACTGACATAAGATTGAATTTTTACTAGGACTAAATGTCAGGAATTGTGAAAAACTGAGTTGAAATGTATTTGGCTAATATGTATGTAAACTTCTGACTTCAACTGTATATGTATCCTGTCTGGAGGGTTTTGGCCTAAAGATGTGTCAGATGTTTCTGGCTACCTTTGTTTTTGTGTAGTTTTGTGTCAATAAAGTAACATTGGGAGGAAGTCATCAATGATTGAAAATGGATATCATTGCAGGTCTGTAGGAGTGACATGAACTAATACGCCTGTGATCTTCATGTGTGGAGTGAGATTGCAAGTCCCAGCGTGGGTGACATTGCACGTGCCCTGCTTCACATTCAGAGATCCCTATCCTTTCTTCCCATGCTTCGGCACAGCTCAGGGCATCTGAAAGGGGCCTGTTTCTCTGCACCTGGTTGGATAGCATCCCCAATGCTCCCCATAGACCCTGCCAAGCCCTGATGGAACATTGTGGCTTGGCACTGATTTATTTTGTGCTAATGGGTTTGTGATGGCAAGGATTGCAAACTCCTAGACCCAGGAGATGTTTGTCACAGCGCTGCCTGTCAGCCCATGTTGCCCCTCTGTGGTCTCCACCTAGTTCAGAAATATTGAATCAGTTTTGTCTGATTGTCTGGTCTTTTAACTCGTCTCACTGTCAAATTCTGCTTATTATTTTGTAATACATGTTTCCATCTTGACCATTTTCTCTTTCAAATGTCTACTGAGAGAACAGCGATGCCTTGAGAGGGTGAGGTTAGAAGCAGTGTGAGTTCTTCTAGTTCTAGGCATAATATTTGATGATTGCATTAAATAATAGTGGAAGCTCATATTAGAGTAACTCATGACAAGTTTTACTGTGCTTTATTGGTTGCGGGAGGAGTGGATTTCATTTGTCGAAAAAGAGTACTCCCGCGAACACAGTATTACCTCCACATGTTGTTTATTGTGTCTACGTTTCATTCAAGATGTGGTTGGAGTTGCTTTTGTGTTACAGTAGATGGACTACCACTGCAGCTACGGGTGGATTCATTTTCCCTGGTTTTTGATTTGTTCCCTGTCCCATGCACAGGGACCCAGTAGGCAGTAACTAGAGGGCTACTGTAATGGGGCTGTATTTGATCGATAGCCAAGCCTTCAGGGTGTCCTGTCCAGATGAAAAGCATCTGACCTTGTCGCTGTTATCACACCACAGATATGCCACATTCAGTTGTACGGGGTAGATGGAGGCTACAGAGAGGCAGTGCCAATGGTCACCATAACAACAAAAACAAGAATCCCACACAGCTTCCAATTGGCTCATTCATCCCCCTTCTTATTCCCCAGGTTGTTGCTGTAAATGAGAATGTGTTCTGTCAACCTGGTAAAATAAGAGTTAAATAAAAATAAACACGGTGCCATTGCTGAATCTGCCGTGATGTTGCAGTAAGATTAAGTTTCCCCTCGCTCTACCTAGACGTTGGGAAGCCATACGATGTGCCTTACTTGAAAAGGCTCCATGGTAGTCGCTGACCCTGACCACCCGTTACACTAGCATTGAGGGCTTGGTCAAACTTCCCTCGACCTGCAGCCAGGCTGTAGAGTAGACCCTTGGACATCCCTCTTGCCATAAACACACTGAACTGCTGAGAGAAACCCATTTGTCTACTGTGCCTGTCTTCTTGTCCACCATTATGTTTATCTGGCCTTTTCAGTTTATGAACGCTGTATATTCTGTTTGACATTATGTGCTTGGTTTGTTTAAGCTACTGTGAGAAGAATGATCTCCTTTAGGATATTAATCTACTGTATTTTACTCTTAAACAAGCAGTGTGGTGACAAACGGAAAGTGTGTCTTCTTAGGGTCAGAAATTGTGCTGAACCAGAGGATTTGTTCTCTCGGAGAAGAATGCAATCCAATTTTGTGACGCTGTGGATCCGTGGGAATATGTAATGGTTCTACCGGCTGTAAAATTTGCTGAGAGCGGCCAGTTGGCCAGGGATGACCTCAGCAGAGGTCTGCGTGTAAGACAGCAGCGTTGCTCTTCAAGCATCTCCTGGCAGCCCCTCTGGCAGGTCCCCCTTAATGAGCTTCGCAGGTCAGGAGAAAGTGTAGTGCGCCGTCCAAGCTCCCCAGTTGGAAAGTTGGTGGACACAGCAGCAGTGTCTTGTACAGCACAAGACTGTTTTGCTTCTCTGATATAAAAATGTTCTGTGTGGGGCTGTGGGTGTCTGCAGTATACAGTCTCCCTTGTTCTCCCTCATATGTATGTGCTGAGTGCCTGTGGGCTTTGTGTATCTTCATGTCTACTGTGAAAAGTGATAACAGAAGTTCCATTCTTGCATAATGTCAACGATTTAATCCATATTCTCAACATATTTTTGACTTGCGCGCTTAAAAGTTCAAGAGCTCGAGATGCAAGACAAATTCCCGAATACAGTAAGAACAATAGTGACCTACACCACACTGAGCTGGATTGGAGATTCTCTGCTCTGTCTGTAAGGGTCATGTGATGTAAGCTGTGAGGGGGATCACGAAAGTGTCGGCCAATGCAAGGTGACAGTGGCACAGCAAACTCCGGGGGTCAGCGGCTCTGCTGCCAGGAGCAGGGACATGTCTCTCACTCTCTGACTGCTCAGGCTGGTTGCGTAACTCCTGTAAAATTCTATTGGAATGTAGAACCACTGGTCAAAGAGTACTTTGCACAACAAAGCCCATGTTTCTTTTGATCAGGGGGCACAAGGGAACACTTTGAGAGGAACCAGGCTTTGGAGTGTGGGAGGCACAGTTAGTTCTGACCTCTTTGTCCTTTGTCCTATTCATGCAGTCACTCTCTTACGTAACACTGGGAAGCCACCAGGCCTCGTCATGAACGTTCCCAGGCCACCACCTGAACTGCCAGCCTACTGCTTCAGTGACCACTGTGCTGTCCCTGGATGTACTAATGTACATACCATGCTCTATCTAAAGATCACTGCTGAATGGGGAACTTGATATGTTTTCATGTAAAAATGGGTGGTAGTGTCCACATCCTCCAATGCCAGAGCCTCAAGCACATTGGACATTGTACTTTCACCCTAACCAGACCTTGTTATGACATGCATATGTGAATTAGGCCCACAGAATTATACCTACGGAGGAGCAGCTTCTATGGAGGAACCTAGAATGTCTTTGAACTTCAGTGTTGGCTTAGCTAACGTTGGACCAGAGCTAGCTAACGTTGGACCAGAGCTAGCTAACGTTGGACCAGAGCTAGCAAACGTTGGACCAGAGCTAGCAAACGTTGGACCAGAGCTAGCCGTTGACCATGACTCTCAGTTCCATTACATTATACTTAATGCTGCCTAGAGTTTTCCAGAGCTAGACCAGATCTAGCTAACAAGCTTGTGTGCACAGTGGCATCAGAATTAAAATAAAAAACACGTATTTTTGTAGTTAAAACCAATGTGAAACGTGTTAACTATAGTATCCTTAACTAGCATTGAAAAAGTGAATATATTCTAATTAAAAATCTCTCCCTAATTTCTTAATCATGTTTGTAACGTCAGTAGCTACAGCAGACTATGCATGGGAAGGAAGGGCAGACACTGGAATATGTTTCTGGCTGACAAATGAGGGCTTTGCATAGGCGCTTTGTGGGGTTGGAAAAAAAGGCCTGGAATGTAAAAGAACGTTATTAACTGGTTCCTTTACTTTTAAAATAACTTATGTTCCGGAACAGTATAGATCACTTCTGTTCTGCTTCTGTTCCTCAATTTTTATTTTACGGTTTTCAGTTATGTTCCCTGAAACGGTTCAAACCCCTGCTTTGGAGGTCTTTATAAGTCCCTCCCTGTTGTGGCTGTTTGGAGAGTGAAAGAGCCTTGTGTTCAACATTATATAATGATAATCACACTCTGCTACAAAGAGCAGGATACCCCTTTCACATTTTGTATAGAACTCCAAACCCATCCTTTATCATTGTCCTCCTGATAAAGCCATGCCGTTGACATGAGGAGAAAGTGCTTATGTACAGTCAGTCAAGGGTCCTGTATCTACCACCGTCGGGACGATTGAGCAGTCCGAGGCAATGAGGGAAAAAGGTGCACACTGGTAGATTTTCACATTGTGTAATCTTCTCTGTGGCAACAAGGTCACCTCTGATAGAGGTTCCTGTTTCCCCAGCCGAACGGTGCTGTTAGCTGGTGCTAGATATCTGCCTGATGCATCTCTATTTTTCTCACTGCGTCGCCGGGCCATGTTCGCTGCTGACTAACGTAATTGTATAACAATTGCAGAATACCTGCCATCCCAGTCACTGCAGTCCATGACGTCCTTTGTTAGTGTCTTGCTATTCATTCAGTTGATTATGTAATAATGAATGCAGCTAACCATTCATCATGTCGACAGAGAGGGAGAAGCAAAATATGACTGTTTTTGAATGCCTTTCATGTGTAGAAAGCAGCAAGTTGTCGTCCATAAAGTACTTTCAATGTGTTCCATTTAAGAACTGTTTTCATAGAAAATCAGAATTTGAAAAATCTATTGTTTTAATCCAATTTAAAAGGGATTGGTACTTTTGTAAGCCTGTTGGTGTGATGACAGTGGGTTCAAGTAACGTGTCACCGATATGTCCACTTGTGATGTGCAAATATGATGCCTGTGGTCACTTTCAGTTAGCAGTTTTTTTTAATGGACTTGTCCACATGCCATGGTCACTCCACTCATTCCACCTGGATTTAATCTGGATCACTTCATACAGAATTTTCACGCTGAGTCACTCACTCACTATATTACATTCATAATGATAGTAGAACGACGCACTTGCAGACAACGGTAGCACGCAGTGTGCTCACAAAGACATCGAGGATGAAAGAGTTGAATAGAGATTGCAGCAAACGCAACATTTTACCCATATACCTTGTAACACAATGGGTAATAGACCTATAGTCCCCAGGACACAAGTGTCTCCCAGGAGTGTTTTTCTTCCCTCACTGAGCAGTTATTCTCTCCTTTCCCTTTACTGCAGTGTTAAATATATACTAGGGCTATCCTCTCACCAAAGTACCTTCCTCCAGGACATCGTTTGTTTGTGTTCTCTGAAGTTGCTATTTTCCCCACTGAGTCTAAAGAAAGACAAAGCCTCTGGAAACTTCCAGGCTTCCATGACATTTTGTTTTATACAGAAAGTAATTGGCTAGAGTGAGGGGGAGAATAAGTCTCAAAGCTCGCTACCAAATTGCCTCTGATCTTCTCTGTCCAGGCATCTGCAAGTCAGTCTTGTTAAGCATCACGCGGATCCCATGGCTAATGAAATATGCTCTTGTCTTCTGCGGAGTGGGTGAAAAATGATATCTGCTCGACACAACCCAGCACATCAAGGTCATCCGGCTCTAGTGCAGAGATAATGATCAACCAGGCTCTTCTGAGGGAGATCTTTGTAATACAGGCCTTTTAAAATATTTAAACAGGCTGTTAATGAGATGAACCTCAATTTGATATGTATCTTGGCAGAGATTTACCTTGGCTTCTCAATTAGGATTCTTCATAAGAGATACTGGGAATTAGCTATATATTAGGATATTGAAAGTTTTTGCATAGTTTCTTTGTACAGTATGTGACACATGACACGTAGCCTACATGTGATGTGACAATTTTTACAAATGATCCCTGCTGGGATTGAACCCACAACCTTTGCGTTGTTGGCACCACGCTCTTACCAACTGAGCCACTTCAGCAGTGTCTTAAAGCTGTTGGTCGGTTGAGGGCAGAATATGAATGTAGCACAAACACTAGAGCACCTTTATGTGATATCAACAGTAACCTAATCTGAATAACCCACTACCTGTTCTGTCCCCAGCTGAGTTCCTGTGTAACTGTAGCAGCGAGGGATCTCTGGATCTAGACCGCTGCGACCGCAGCACAGGGCAGTGTGTCTGCCTGTTGGGCTACATGGGACTGCGGTGTGCTGACTGCCAGGAGGCCCACTTCAACAATGGCACCACCGGCTGCATCCCCTGTAGCTGCGACTCGTACGGTGCTCTCGGACCCCTCTGCGACAGGTGAGACTTTTCATTAATGTGTGCGTTATCAGTGTTTACCAGGTATTCCAGACAAAAGGCAAAATATATTCCATAGCAGTGTCTTCATGGTTTACAAATTATAGCCAATGTAGGGGAGGTATCTATGGGTAAGACGTTAGGTAAGCGTGTGAAAGTTCCCCGGTTGGACCAGACCAGCAGTCTGGTCTCATGGGACAACGCTTTAGAAGTTTTTACAGGTATGATAACTAAAAGGTGCGTCATCTGACATCACATTGTCTGCAGTACTATTGTCTTTCGTGTGCTCCTGCTCTACCTGTTAGACTGATGACTCACTCACCTGAACCCAGGGTTGTGTTCTTTAGGGCACACATCTGAAAACGTTTTTGCATCGGAAAACGGATTTGAGTGTTTATTGGACGTGTCCAGGTAGTCCCTCCCTGTTTCAGTCTGTTTTCTTTAATTTGGTGCTTTATGAACTCCAAGGAAGAGGTGTCAACCCCAAGACATTCCCTGGTAAAATAGAGGTTAAATAAGCGCAATGATGTCACTGCAAAGTCACAACAAGGCAGGGAGTTCCGTCTCTGTCTATTCACTTGTGTGAGAAAATACTCCCTCGAGAATGTCCAAAGTTGTCTGTGCCTTAGAGTGCAGTAATTGTGTCCCCCCGGGGCTATTGACCTCTGCTTGGTTTCAACTGTCATTTTTCACCTGAAAGGCAGAAGACGCTGTGTAATTTTCATAATAAATCTAATTTCTCTGTAAGTCTGACACAATGGTTGGTATTTTGGGAGTTTCAGTTTGACTTCCCTGGCTCCTATAGAAAGTTTTGTTTAAAGTCTATGCTTGTAGGGGTTGTTGTTTATCCGATTGGTATTGACACTGGGGAAACTGTGTACAGCGTAACTACTGAGGACTCTGAAGCTGTAATTAGAGCGTAACACACCCCGCCATTCTAGTGGGGCTGTGAAGAGAAGATGAATGAATGGTGTTCCAGTTCCATTCACTGCTTATAGAACCTCTGGCTACCGCACAATTCCTAACATTAATTTAATCACATCCCTTTAGTATTATCCCTGGGATCACTATTACAATCATAACCAATTCCACCAAGTTTCCTGAGTCTTTATACCCTCCTAAAAACATGTATTTTTGTGGTTTGTGTGTCGGGTTGGGGTAACATACGCATGTACTGTATGTAGGAATGGTAAGTGTGTATTTCGGAGGGAGTGCATGCAATGGATGTGTGCATTCTATACATTGATACTACAGCATAATATCAGATGGTGTTCAAGCCCATGACCATACACTCTTTCAATGTTTTTGTTTATCTCTTTAGAGTAGCTGTTTCATACGTCTTCAGTTCTTGTCCCTTACTACCCCCATTGCTGATGGACTGTGTATGATGCATTGTGTGTCATGTGACACTTCTCTCCCAGGTTAATGTAGCATGAAATGAAGACCTGGTTAATGTAGACATGAAAGACTTAAGTAATAAGGTGCGAGGAGATGTGGTATATGGCCAATATACCACGTCTAAGGGCTGTTCTTAGGCACAGCCCTTAGACGTGTTATATTTGCCATATACCACAAACCCCAGAGGTGCCTTAATGCTATTATAAACTGGTTCGTAACGTAATTTAGAGCAGTAAAAATAAATGTTTTGTCATACCCGTGGTATACGGTCTGATATACTACGGCTGTCAGCCAATCACAGTTCAGGGCTCGAACAACCCAGTTTATAATAAAGCTTGAATCCCTGGTCTATGACTTACTGACAGGCATCTTTACGGATCTATCAGTAAAATAGTGCAATATCGAGTTTGTTTGGAAAGAGTGGCCATCAGCGGCAGACATCAATCCCCCTGCTGTGCTTTCAGTGACCTTCTCCCACTGTTATATTTATAAATGCCAGCGCATCTGTCAGCGTTTTTGCGCTGCCTATTTTGTCTCTCTGGGTTGTGGACAGATTGTGAGTTCATCTCCTGAGGATGTTCTAGGATTCCTGCCCAAATGCAACCGCAGGATCAGTGCAGGTGAAACACACACACACACACACACACACACACACACACACACACACACACACACACACACACAGTAGCATATCCTTTTCCCTGCCCAAGCAATCTCAGGTTCTATCTCAAGGCCTGTGAAGAATAGGTTGTCACTTTCGGAAGATGCCACTGTAGTCATGATTGGAAAAATCAATAATGGCAGGAAAGTTCAGGATTCAGTCATTCCCCGCCAAAGAAAACAGCAAGTCCCTGTGTAGCAACAGCAACTCAGAAGTAAACCGTTTTCATAACCTTGCTGTTGTGCCAAAGTGAAAAGAAAAATGCTCAGCTTTCCTCAGTGGTGGACAAAGTTGGGAAACTGTTGAAATTGGTACTCTCCTACATTCCTGGCTGACCCGCCTGCACGGTAAAGGAATGTCGATGAGACCAGAGAGTGGCTGAGCTGCACAGAACCTCACTATAGCACAGAATCTCACTATACCACAGAACCTCACTATACCACAGAACCTCACTATACCACAGAACTTCACTATACCACAGAACCTCACTATACCACAGAACATTACTATACCACAGAACCTCACTATACCACAGAACCTCACTATACCACAGAACCTCACTATACCACAGAACATTACTATACCACAGAACCTCACTATACCACGCAACATCACTATACCACAGAGTGGAACAGTGACTGGCAACAAATTGACAGCCAAAGTGGGAAGGCAGTCAGCAGTATGTTATATAAGTACAGTGCAAGTCAAGACCCCAAAAGTCAAGGCTCAACCTTTGTGACACGGAGAATGGAAAAATATGTAGACAAAGTTCAAACATGAGCCTGCATCGTATTGTATCTGTATCCATCAATCAGCTGCCCCATAACACTATCGCTATGCCCCCAGCGAGCGACTGTGTTCACTCCAGTACTACTGTACTCTTGGGACCTTTCGATGTCGACCACCCCATACCCTGTCTCGGTTTCCCAGGGGATCCCTCCCTGACACACTCGTATTCTCTGTTGCTTTTGTCTATTGGCTTATCAACATATTTTTGTTGTACTAGGTTAACTGGAGAAGAGTGTCTGCAAAAATTACTATAGTGTTTATGAGGAAGTATTCCTGCTGTCCTGAAATGGTTCCTCTTTACAGTTCTGGGTTTTTTCACTGCAACTGAGAACTTCTCCATCCAGCCCCAAGATGGGGGCAAGATGGAACCATCTCTAGGGACTTCAGATTGGCCAACAACCATAGGGCCCTATAAAATCCTTTAAAATTTCTTCCCAAATTCCATTTTCTCCGTTTTATTATTTCCAGGTTTGTTTCCCTTTTATTTATTTTTTTATGTATATATTTTTTGCTCTCTAAATCATGCTTTTTAAAGTTGAACATCCAATTTAATTGTTTTTCTAAGTCCACAACAATGCTTAAACCACATCTGGGGACCACTTTTGGAAAAATATTTAGAATTTGGGGTCTTATTACCCTTTAATTCCAGTCTGCACCGAAAAAGAGGCTGTTGGTTAGTGGTGTTTTTGTAGTGCACATATGATGGTAGAGTTAGCAAAACAAATATCCATTGGATTGATAATCATGATATCCTTCTGCCAGGTAAGCATAGGCTACTTTATAGTTATCATTTTAATTGAGAAGGTTTTTTGGAAAGCCTTTCCATCTACCAGAAGATTTTTCATTAGCATCATCACTAACGGCTACACGAACTGGTAGCTGCTCCGTGCACCACACATACAGGTGGAATTCTCGTTGGCCCATCAGTAAGTTACAGGAAATACGAATCACTGATGCGTTCTGTTCATGTCTTATGATAAACCTGGGCAAACTATTTCATTTTCAATATATTTAGTTGATTCCCTATTAAGTTCGATACATTTTTTAAATATTGCTGAATTCCGTCCACATTCTCCGTATCTCGGATATTTCTGTTTTTCAACCAGGCAATAGGGTAGTAGGGATGAAAAAGTGCCGTGGCATCTGTCTGGATACTGTGTACTGTCTGCAACCCTTCCTCTATCTATCTGCAGTGGGAAAAGAGGGGCTTGGAAGCTGATGTACTGAGCTCATTGACATGGAATGGGTATGACCTTGGTTTGACAGAGCCAATAGAAATGGAAGACCTGAAACCCGGGACAACTGCTGCAACATTCATAAAGACTAATCAACCTACAGTTGAAGTCGGAAGTTTACATACACTTAGGTTGGAGTCATTAACTTGTTTTTCAACCACTCCACAAATTTCTTGTTAACAAACTATAGTTTTGGAAAGTCGGTTAGGACATCTACTTTGTGCATGACACAAGTAATTTTTCCAACAGTTGTTTACAGACAGATTACTTCACTTATAATTCACTGTATCACAATTCCAGTGGGTCAGAAGTTTACATCCACTAAGTTGACTGTGCCTTTAAACAGCTTGGAAATTCCAGAAGATTATGTCATGGCTTTAGAAGCTTCTGATAGGATAATTGACATAATTTGTGTCAATTGGAGGTGTACCTATGGATGTATTTCAAGGCCTACCTTCCACCTCTTTGCTTGACATCATGGGAAAATCAAAAGAAATCAGCCAATTCATCCCAGAACAACAGCAAAGGACCTTGTGAAGATGCTGGAGGAAACAGGTACAAACATATCTATATCCACAGTAAAACAAGTCCTATATCGACATAACCTGAAAGGCCGCTCAGCAAGGAAGAAGCCACTGCTCCAAAACTGCCATTAAAAAAAAGCCAGACTACAGTTTTCAACTGCAGATGGGGACAAAGATCGTACTTTTTGGAGTACGATGTGCTCTGGTCTGATGAAACAGAAATAGAACTGTTTGGCCATAATGACCATTGTTATGTTTGGAGGAAAAATTGCGAGGCTTTCAAGCCAAAGAACACCATCCCAACCGTGAAGCACGGTGGTGGCAGCATCATGTTGTGGGGATGTTTTGCTGCAGGAGGGACTGGTGCACTTCACAAAATAGATGGCATCATGAGGGGGGAAATTATGTGGATTTATTGAAGCAACATCTCAAGACATCAGTCAGGAAGTTAAAGCTTGGACGCAAATGGGTCTTCCAAATGGACAATGACCCCAAGCATACTTCCAAAGTTGTGGCAAAATGGTTAAGGACAACAAAGTCAAGGTATTGGAGTGGCCATCACAAACCCTGACCTCAATCCTATAGAAAATTTGTGGGCAGAACTGAAAAAGTGTGTGCGAGCAAGGAGGAATGGGCCAAAATCCACCCAACTTATTGTGGGAAGCTTGTGGAAGGCTACCCAAAATGTTTGACCCAAGTTAAACAATTAAGGCAATGCTACCAAATACTAATTGAGTGTATGTAAACTTCTGGCCCACTGGGAATGTGATGAAAGAAATAAAAGCTAAAATAAATCATTCTCTCTACTATTATTCTGACATTTCACATTCTTAAAATAAAGTGGTGATCCTAACTGACCTAAGACAGGGAATTTTTACTAGGATTAAATGTCAGGAATTTTGAAAAACTGAGTTTAAATGTATTTGGCTAAGGTGTATGTAAACTTCCGACTTCAACTGTAAATAAACAGACACTCACACAATCATGCATAAACACCCTCTCTTGCTCTCACACATGCACACACACACTTGCGCGCACACACACACCTGCACACACACACACCTACACACACACACACACACACACACACATGCCTGCACACCAAACACACATGCACACGCCTGAACACACACACACACACACACACACACACACACACACACACAGCAATTTATCTAAATGAGATGTGCAATTATCTCCTGTCATTCAAATCCATCTTTATCTGGTTGTAAATCAAGTAACCTTTTGACAGTCTGATAATGGGATGTTGCTTACCCTGTCAAAGCCACTTTAATACTCTGGGCCAAGAACGCAGGAGGGAATACATCCCCCTTTAACTTTATAACCCCCCCCCAAAACAAATTTAAAAAATAATGATAACGACTCTTGAGGAAGATGTTATTTAGCTGGATGCAGTGGCTGGTGCTCTTGAGTTAACTCTCGGAGGGACTTAGGAGCAGGAAGCTCTCTCTGTTCATTAGAGATACCTACCACGGAGTGTGGTGACACATAATGGAAATCTGAGAGGTTGCTTAGCAACTGCAGCGTGGATGGACCCCCCCCCCCTCCCCAGTAAAGTGTTAATGTGACAAGCAGATGAGGAAATTTGTCCAGGGAAGCAAGAAAGTGGGAAGGATGGTGAAGGAGGAGGGGTATGGGGGTTGCAGTAGACCACCATCTGTGAGCCAAAGCCCACTGTCTCTGAATTGGGAGAGAGAGTGAAAGTGTGTGTGTGTTGGGGGGGGTTCGAACACCACCAGGGTCAATCAGAATTAGGTCATTGAACAATCGGTTAATACACATGGCTTTGCATTGAGCACAGTGGGCAGTATTGCAGTACATTTATAATGGCCTCAGCGCAAATACCACCATAGTATGTTGGCATGTAACATATACACTGAACAAAAATATAAATATAAATGCAACATGTAAAGTGTTGGTCCTATGTTTCACAAAAATATTATTTCTCTCAATTTTTGTGCACAAATTTGTTTACATTCCCGAGGGAGTGTGCAATTGGCGTGCTGACTGCAGGAATGTCCACCAGAGCTGTTGCCAGAGAATTTGTTAATTTCTCTACCATAAGCCGCCTTCGACGTCATTTTAGAGAATTTGGCAGCCCATCCAACCGGCCTTACAACCGCAGACCACTTGTAACCACGCCAGCCAAGGACCTCCACATCCGTCTTTTTCTCCTACGGGATTGTCAAGGGGTGGGTGCTGAGGAATATTTCTGTCTAATAAATATTCTGATTGACTGGGCCTGGCACCCAGAGGGAGGGCCTCGCTCCTAAGTGGGTGTGTCTATGCCCTCCCAGGCCCCTGCCCAGTCATGTGGAATCTATAGATTAGAGCCTAATGAATTTACTTCAATTGACTGATTTCCTTATATGAACTGTAACTCAGCAAAGTCTTTGAAATTGTTGCATGTTGTGTTTTATATTTTGTTCAGTATAAAATGCCAATTAAACTCTTGTTAGAAGTTTCATCCCCCATTGGATGTCTGAGGTTGTTGACCCCTACATTAAAGCATAGCTAGACTGTGTTTAGTATCTTGCACCCCGTGCACATATTTAGTCTGGGTATCACATTCTGAGCAGTGGGTCAGATTGTGAGAACACCACAACCAGACACACAGCCAAGCTCCTTATAGCCCCCTCCCACACACACAATTGGCCTTTCCTCCACGTATGCGGTTCATGTGGCGGGCTGACTGGCAGCTAGGCAAGCATGCAGGCTTCCCTGACCCACATTAGTTTGTCTCAGTGCATGTTTCCAGAAGTGGGAAGGTCTGTGGGGAGAGAGATGGGGAATATGGCTCTGATGGAACATTGAACAACAATGACTGAAACTGTGGAACTAGTCCTTTTTATTAATGGTGCCCAATCAGCTGAATTGAATTGGATTTAGCTGCTGTCATCTTTGGGTGTAGATGTCATTTGTCCTTTTTAGGAAAGCTCAAATGTTTGTTTGCTTGTCATCTAGCTTTGCATTAGAGGAAAGTATTAGCCTGTGTAGGTGAATTGCTGCATCGTCATTAAAGGCGTCCACATACATAGGTTTGGTTTGCTCCTAGCAGAACTCGGCTAGGCGGCACGAATGTCTGTGCTCGCTTACTCCCAAAAGACCTTCGCTTGAAAAATGCCAATATTACTTCCTCAATTTTCAGAATGAATCTTAAGATAAATCAAGAAATCTGTAATTAATTTGGACCTTTTTACAGAGGTCTTGCTCGCAGAATTTTACATTTAACTAAGATGTTTGGTGCAGTATTTGTCAGGTGAAAAAATGTGCATGAAAACTATTAGTCTCTCGTTGAATGACAACAAACACTTAATTGAAGAGTCCTGTCCATAATTCCCACTCTTACTAGGAGTAGTACTGTTGAACAATCACCGACGAAGGGACGTAGATATCGGCTACCGAACTTTGACTTGCCTCAAGAAAAATGTTTGTTCAAACAGCCAGAAAAAAATCTTGCCGAACACAAATGCAATAAAAACATCAACATTTCGTCATAATATATGCACAAACTGTTTAGACTGGGAAGCAGGCGAAAGGCTTAAGGGTTTGGTATTCATAATTTAATGTTGTGTGTACAAAAACATCTTGTTTTCATGAATCAAGGGTAGGTGAGTTGAGTAAGTTGAGCCTTTTGTTACATTCGGCATCACTCGTCAAGGCAAATATACTTTTCTTTCTAACAAAGATATCTACATATATTTCAGGATGTTGTGTATCCCTGGAAACAATCAGAATTCATGTAAACATTTCGTTTTAAAAACAGGGGTCTTTTAGCATAACTGTGTACTTTGTTAAACACTTTTAACATAAGCCCTACCTCTTTAAAAAAAACGTATGTGTTCACGCCAGTGCACATCCACTCACCTCTCTATTACCATGGAAGCCTATTACAAATGCCTACTCTCATAACTGGACCGATAACGCCCCTAGTGCTTCAGAAGTCTCCATCTCAAGGTCTTGACTGCTGGCGTCACGGGGAGTGCAGTGATGATGGGACGTGCTGAGTCCAGAATATCATATTACCATATAAATCATTGCTCCCCACTTTTGAAATGGGCCCCCTGTTGCTTACTGTCTGCTCCCTCTCTCCTCAATGCCGCGCAGTAGTCTTCAGCACCACTCAGTTCCCTCTGAAGGTTTTGCTGCTTCAAGGCACAAACCCCAAAACAAAGGCTTCTTCTCTGGTCAGTGGTGGCGCATTGAGACGGAGCTGTTTTTTCTCTTTGCCATTGAAGTGGTGGGGAGATTTGAAGAAAGGAGAATACATAATGCAGCCACTGCAGTTGAACGGTGGCTGAACAGTTCTTGTCAAGTGCTTCTCTGCATAATGTTTTCTACTTTTGGCAGCGGGCTACATTCAACAGAGACAGTATGCAGTAGACCTGTTGACCTAAGTGAGAAGTCTTTCTAAACAAACATTTTTTGTGTGAAATGTGCCCCGAATGGGACGGGAGCAGCTGTCTGCTGCCCTTTTGAACTCTAGACTGGATATGGTGTAAAATACAAGACACCAGAAATCTGACATAACAGGTCACTAGGCTTGGGCGGTATCCAGATTGTCGTACCTTCATACTGACCTTGTCGTACCTTCATACTGACCTTGTCGTACCTTCATACTGACCTTGTCGTACCTTCATACTGACCTTGTCGTACCTTCATACTGACCTTGTCGTACATGTCGATCCAGAATATCCCAAGCATGCTCAATGGTTGACATGTCTGGTGAGTATGCAGGCCATGGAAGAACTGGGGCATTTTCAGCTTCCAGGAATTGTGTACAGATCCTTGCGACATGGGGCTGTGCATTATCATGCTGAAACATGAGGTGATGGCGTCGGATGAATGGCACGACAATGGGCCTCAGGATTTCGTCACGGGTCTCCATGCATTAAAATTACTATCGATTTAAAATGCAATTGTGTTCGTTGTCCATAGCTTATGCCTGCCCATACCGTAACCCCGCCGCCACCATGGGGCACTCTGTTCACAACGTTGACATCAGCAAACCGCTCACCCACACGACGCCATGCACTTGGTATGCGGCTGTGAGGCCGGTTGGACGAACTGCCAAATTCTGTAAAAAGATGTTGGAAGCGCATTATGGTAGAGAAATTAACATTACATTTTCTGGCAATAGCTCTAGTGGACATTCCTGCAGTCTCCATGCTTATTGCACGCGCCATAGAAAACTTGAGACGTCTGTGGCATTGTGTGACAAAACTGCACATTTTAGAGTGGCCTTTTATTTTCCCCAGCACATGGTGCACCTGTGTAATGATCATGCTGTTTAATCATATTCTTGATATGCCACACCTGCCAGGTCGATGGATTATCTTGGCAAAGGAGAATTGCTCACTAACATGGATGTAAACTAATTTGTGCCCAAAATTTGAAAGAAATTAACCTTTTGTGCATATGGAACATTTCTGGGATCTTTTATTTAATCTCATGAGACATAAGACCAACACTTTACATGTTGCGTTTATATTTTTGTTCGGTGTTTTGCAGGACAGACATCCCAGCTCATTAAGTTATACAAGTAACTACAAGCGAAGTTAGATTTTGGAAGAAGCTTGACTCTAGATGGCTAACTAGCTACTAAATTAGCAAACCAAATGCACAACTGCAGAGCATTTTAGCACATTTTAAACAGTTAACTTAATAGTTATAAGAGAACTAGCTGGCAAACATTAAGTTGTGAATTCCATACTGTAACTAGATCACCTAGCACGTGCTGCACAACAGTGAGTGACTCACAAGGTTCCGGTCTCTCGTGTGCTTGTAAACAAACACCAGATGACTGGGGACTAGTGGTAAGCTTCATAATGCAACATTTTGTGACAGGTGAAATGAAGTACGCAATCTTTACCACATAATGTATTGCACAAGTTAACTGCAGGTATTTACTTAATAAGTAGCTGCAAATATTCACATTTATTTATTTTTTTAAACTATTGGACAAACCATCTTGTGGCTATATCCAAATACCTCGGTATACGGTATACCGCCCAAGCCTACAGGTCACGTCTCAACCCTTGACCGGGGTCACGTCGTCGACGCTGAACGGAGTCACCCTTGAACAGGGTCACGTCTCAACCCTGAACGGGTCACGCCCCCCCCCCCCCCCCTCTGCCTCGTGGGCATTATTCCAGTTTTACCACTCTTTAGTTTCCTAGTTTTAATACTTTGTTACATCAAAAGTCTCAACTTTAGCTGAAATATTCTATCTTGAACAACAAGGCAACTGAACCAGGGAACCCTGTATCTCCATCCATCATATTGAATCTTTTTTTCTTTGTCCTTCTGTGTTTTTTGCTCTCTCTCTCCACTCTAGCACTGCATCTTCCTTAATTCTCGAGCCAGCTAAATGCTGACAGTGGTGACGGCACTTTGATAAAGGGAGTAATTCTTTCAGGCGCCTGAATAAAGTGGTGTCCAGGCTTTCCTGTATGGACCAGTCAATGCATAAGGAGCTCAGTGGGCCCAAACTGTTGAAGACAAATGGAGGACATTTTGAAGAGAAAACATTGATCTTATCCATGAGCCTATGGTTGTGCACGTCTTTGATGTACGGCTGTTGTGTGTGTGTGTCTGTGCGCGTGTCACTAAGCATGCACGCTGTGTGTGTGTGATTTAAGAGCGTGAATGCACGCACATGGGAGATGCTGTAGTCGTGTGACTCCCAGCCTCACCCCCTCATCTGTTCCCAGTTGGTGGCAAATTAATTCCAGGTGATCCCAACATCCTTCCCGACTCCAAGGTTGTTTCACCAGGAATTCGATCTCCCTACAGAATTCTGCGACCTTTACATATTGCTCACTTCCTGCACTGAGATATAATATTTATACTGAAATTGAAGCGGCTATTACAGAGTACTTGGTGGTCTCCATCTCAAATGTCACCTTCCTTGCCCACCCTGGTAGATGGAAACTTCAGGGGTAATAAAGATAATTCATGCCTGCCTAATTAAATGTATAATTCAGTGAAAATATGTATTCTATATTTTACTGAACTATCACTTTGAGTTCTCAGACTAGGTGATGTTCTGTTATTCCCTGTTGCTCATAATGGCTCTTTCCAGAAAATGCCCCAGAAACCTCCCATCAACAGTTTCTACTGAAAAGAGGAAGTGTTGTTTTGCCATGACGTACTCCTATTCATAAATACTTTTCAGCAGGCGAGGATGTTCTTTCAGCATGCCGTGTTAGCATCTACCCATATGTCAAATACCTGGAGAGGGAGTGAAAACAGTGAAAGTAGATTTGCTTAGTTGTTGAACACATTCTCCTGTCTAGCTAGTCTCCTCTGTCAGCTCCTAGTACCGTTGTACTTTGCTCAAGATCTCCAGTGAATCCTTTTTCTGGGCAGTTTTCTTGACTTCATTCCAGGTGGTTCCTGGCTTCCTTATCTATTCATTGGTCCTTGCTCAGTGTTTTTTTCTTGTTCAAGACTTAATATCGACGTTTGGTCAACATGTTAACGAAATACTATCTCCGTATCAAATATTGAGGACGCTGCTACCTCAAATCATATGGCACCCTCTCTAACACACCACTGTGTGCCAGCCAGGCACTGTCAGACCAGCCGGCACCCTTCCAATCTGTGGCACCTCCAAGTGGCTGTGAAGGAGATTGGAGATGAACAGTGACACCATAATCTCTAATCACTATGTCCTCAGAAGGCAGCACCACTAGACAGCAGCAGTTTGGCCTAGAAATTAAACTGAGTTTGCAATTTATCCGGTGTGCAGTTATCGACCGTTGGCTGTATTTGCTTTGCGCGTGCGTAGGTTTACAGTACTTCTGTTTGTCTTTCAAGTATTTGACCTCTGGAGTGAGTGAATGATGCAGATCAGGTTGTTGCTCAGCGGCAGCAGGCAGATGTAACTGATGGCTGTCTCCATATCCCTGTGTATATTTAGCAGGAGGTCCTGTGGAGAGGCTACATGGTGTCATGGTCGTCCGTGGCTCTGGCACGTACAGTGCCCTCTGTCGTGGTACACAAACCCACTGGTGTGTCCTTGAACTGACTCATCTTTTTTTCCACTATTTTAATTAAAGACACTGTCATTAATCAGCTGTGATGATTGCAGGTACCACCCTCTCCTGTAGTAACTTGGAAGATGAATTGAACTGTGTTAGAAGTGTAGCCATCTATCCTCTGTTTTCTCCCCCCCTCAATATTTTCGGTGGACTCAAATGGACTAAAAAGTTAGATAATTAGTGCTATGTTTTATAAATGATCCACACATTTTCACTGTGCATATAATGAGCTAGCTAGATAGTGCTAGAGCAAGGTCGTGTCTACATTTGCTACAAGATTTAGCTGGCTAGTTTGCTACAGTAGTTAGCTACTGCCATCAGTTGTTGTGTTATCATATTTTGCCTGTTCCACCGTTTGTAGAATGCATACTGGCATTTGAATATTGTGCAGGAAAAGGGAATCTGGACACAGTGTGGACACAGTAAACCCATTTAATTGTAGGTGTAGACTCATGACGTGTTCAGAATTCCATGATCAGAACTCTATGATCAGAATACTAAAGCTGCATGAACTGTCATGTCTAGACATGGCCCAATACATATCTGATCTTCAAACACAGAAGGGGTTTGGGTTTGGGGCATTCATCTCTGTGCTGCTAGTTGCTTACAGGTTTGCAACAGATACATCATGTTCTTCTCCAGCTACTCTTGCTCTCCTCCTGTAAATCTTTGCATCCTGTGTTTCCTGTGGTCCCGTATTCCACTAATTCATTTGTCCGCTGGCACATCCGCCATCCATACACTCAAAGAAAATTGATTATCGTCACGCAATATGTGTCAGCACACCACATGCCTGTGCCAACTGACCTACACCTTACAGCATGTGTTCTGTCTGTGCTAGAACTCTACATTTGCTGACAATGGCTGTCGCTCCCCTAGTTTTTTGCTTTGTTTGCTCTTCCCAGCTCCCTCCCTCCCTCCCTCCTTCCCTCTCTCTCTGCGGATGGGGGAGAAATGAACATGCCGAGTCTGTGGGTTTGGTTTTTATCAGGTCAGCAAGCTGTGGAGCGGCTCTGCGGCTCTGTCGGCAGCAGCTCGTATTCTCCGATATGAGTTCGTCTCCAGTGAGGTGGGGGAGGAGGGGCGAGAAGGAGAGTTGAGGAGGAACGTGAGGCTGCATTGGGATCTCGGGGCGCTACTATATTGTAGGTGTCTAGGGAGGTCAGGGAGGATGTGGACCTCTGTTACTACACTTTACAGTCTATTGTTTGGTATTTACGTTATTTTATGCTTTAGGGTCATTTAGAACAAGCACTGTTATGTAACGTTCAGTTCTATCAGGCTCTCTCTTTGGCTGAGTAAGTGGTTTCTGTTTAGAGATTCGGATACAGTACAGATGTACATAGGGCCTGCTACACTCAAGGTCACGACGATAGTAATATAGGTAGCGTCTGAAACTGTAATCGGTAACGTTACAGCTGCTGGTTCACACCACAGCCAGACTTTTTCCTGTCAGACACGGGTTTCGAACCAGCAACCCTCTATACTCTGGTCTGGATGTCTAACCCCAGATGAGTTGGATGGAGCATAGTGGTAACTCCAGCATGATGCAGGCAACACCAAGTATGTGAGTCCAGGACTGGCTACACATACTGTAACAATTGACTTTGTCTAGAACATATTCTAAAATAAAATAAATGTGTGCTCGCTGTCTCTAGATCTATGACTGTCTGTAGTTTAGTGGGGTAAGTAGCTGTTACAGCAGACTATTCCTGCCGACCACAGTGTTGGCCCGGGAGACTTGCATATAGAGCTAGAGGCTACTTATACCCTGGGAGGAAATTCCAGTGAGAGAGTGAGAACCCACTCGCATTCCTCCTCCTGGTCATGGAGAAAGAGGTTGAAGTCTACAAGACAAAACAGAGGGAATTTCAGATGGTGCCTCAGTAGGAATTTTTCACAGAATGGTTTTCCTTTAGTCACAATTGGATGAAGGAGAGGGTGAAATTGAGCCAAACTCAATCTTTCCATTTTTAACACGAGGTATCAGAATGTCCACATCTTTTCACACTTTCATTTGTTCTTTGTCTGACTATCTTGTTATAATTCAGACTGGGTTCAGTTGGCTGAGATTGTTCCTTTGCTGAACAGATGAATGTTCTCGCTCTGACTACAGTAATCAGCTAATCAGCCCTAAACTGTCGGCGCAAGTGATTTCTGGTGGAGCATCTCTATCCACATGGTACCGGATGCCCCACAAGGATAGTACAACATCCTATAGGAAGGAGGTCAGAGACCTGACCGTGAGGTGCCAGGATAACTACCTCTCCCACAACTTGATCAAGACAAAAGAGATTGTGGACTACAGGAAAAGGAGGACCGAGCACATCCCCATTCTCATCAACGGGACTGTAGTGGAGCAGGTTGAGAGCTTCAAGTTCCTTGGTGTCCACATTACCAACAAACTATCATGATCCAAACACACCAAGACAGTTGGGAAGAGGGCACGACAAAACCTATTCCCCCCACCCTAGTCATAGACTGTTCTCTCTGTGCCAAGTCTAGGTTCGAAAGGCTTCTTAACAGCTTCTACCCCCAAGCCATAAGACTCCTGAACAGCTAATCAAATTGTCCCCCGCCCACTCCCTCTTTTAAGCTGCTGCTACTCTCTGTTTATTATCTATGCATAGTCACTTTAACTCTACCTACATGTACATAAACTCAGCAAAAACAGAAACGTCCTCACTGTCAACTGCATTTATTTTCAGCAAACTTGACGTGTAAATATTTGTATGAACATAACAATATTCAACAGCTGAGACATACACTGAACAAGTTTCACAGACATGTGACTAACAGAAATGGAATAATGTGTAACAGTCAGAAGTAACAGTCAGTATCTGGTGTGGCCACCAGCTGCATTAAGTACTGCAGTGCATCTCCTCCTCATGGACTGCACCACATTTTCCAGTTCTTGCTGTGAGATGTTACGCCACTCTTCCACCAAGGCATCTGCAAGTTCACAGACATTTCTGGGGGGAATGGCCCTAGCCCTCACCCTCCGATCCAAAAAGTCCCAGACGTGCTCAATAGGATTGAGATCCGGGCTCTTCACTGGCCATGGCAGAACACTGACATTCCTATCTTGCAGGAAATCACGCACAGAACGAGCAGTATAGCTGGTGGCATTGTCATGCTGGAGGGTCATGTCAGGATGAGCCTGCAGGAAGGGTACCACATGAGGGAGGAGGATGTCTTCCTTGTAACGAACAGCGTTGAGATTGCCTACAATGACAAGCTCAGTCCGATAATGCTGTGACACCCTGCCCCAGACCATGACGGACCCTCCACCTCCAAATCGATCCCGCTCCAGTGTACAGGCCTCGGTGTAACGCTCATTCCTTCGACGATAGACGCGAATCCGACCATCACCCCTGGTGAGACAAAACTGTGACTCGTCAGTGAAGAGCATTTTTTGCCAGTCCTGTCTGGTCCAACGACGGTGGGTTTGCCCATAGGCGACATTGTTACCGGTGATGTCTGGTGAGGACCTGCCTTACAACAGGCATACTAGCCCTCAGTCCAGCCTCTCTCAGCTTATTGCGGACAGTCTGAGCACTGATGGAGGGATTGTGCGTTCCTGGTGTAACTCGGGCAGTTGTTGTTGCCATCCTGTACCTGTCCCGAAGGTGTGATGTTCGGATGTACCAATCCTGTGCAGGTGTTGTTACACATGGTCTGCCACTGCGAGGACGATCAGCTGTCCGTCCTGTCTCCCTGTAGCGCTGTCTTAGGCGTCTCACAGTACAGACATTGCAATTTATTGCCCTGGCCACATCTGCAGTCCTCATGCCTCCTTGCAGCATGCCTAAGGCACGTTCACACAGATGAGCCTGGGCATCTTTCTTTTGGTGTTTTTCAGAGTCAGTAGAAAGGCCTCTTTAGTGTTCTAAGTTTTCATAACTGTGACCTTAATTGAGTTTGAGTTTATTTCTAAATTTCTTTACAGGGACAGTGCACATTAATCAACGTTAATCAATGGTCTACTGTCTGTAAGCTGTTAGTGTCTTAACGACCGTTCCACAGGTGCATGTTCATTTAATTGTTTATGGTTCATTGAACAAGCATGGGAAACAGTGTTTAAACCCTTTACAATGAAGATCTGTGAAGTTATTTGGATTTTTACAAAATATTTTTGAAAGACGGGGTCCTGAGAAAGGGCCGTTTCTTTTGAGTTTATTACCTGTTGAGCGTGAAAATCCCAGCAGCGTTGTAGTTCTTGACACAAACCGGTGCTCCTGGCACCTACTACCATACCCCGTTCAAAGGCACTTCAATATTTTGACTTGCCCATTCACCCTCTGAATAACACACATACACAATCCATGTGTCACTTGTCTGAAGGCTTAAAAATCTTTTAACCTGTCTCCTTCCCTTTATCTACAGTGATTTTAAGTGGATTTAACAAGTGACATCAATAAGGGATCATTGCTTTCACCTGGTCAGTCTGTCATGGAAAGAGCAGGTGTTCTTAATGTTTTGTACACTCAGTGTATGTCTGCTGCAGTAACAAGGGAGCGTGAAGTATTGATCAGTCAGGGAAATACAAGTGCTGAAAACGTGTTGGCTCACTATTTCAGAAGAAGATGGAGAATAAGCTATAGGGTAAAAAATACTTGCGTTTTGGCGCAGTTACAGCCAACTAGCGCTATCTAAGTCTAGCTGCAGTAGCATTTAATTGTATTACATTTTTTGACAAATCGATATCATCCAAAAATAATATTGCAATATGTAACTATCATTTTTTTTACCCCATCACTTGTGTGTGTCCCATCTGCATGAAGCTTTGAGGAGTCCATTCATTTCTGTTAGTGAGGTAATGGTGAGGAATAGTGTAACGGCTGTCGTAGTCGTTCTCCTCCTCAGACGAGGAGGAGCATGGATCGGACCAAGATGCGGATTGGTAAGTATTCATATTTTAATGGGAAAACAACAAACACTACAAAATACAACAACCAACAAACGTGACTAACCTGAAACAGTCCTGTGTGGCCCAAACACTGACACAGGAACAAACACCCACAAAACACAGGTGAAACCCAGGCTGCCTAAGTATGATTCTCAATCAGGGACAACGATTGACAGCTGTCTCTGATTGAGAATCATACCGGGCCGAACACAAAATCCCAACATAGAAAATCAAACCTAGACCAACCCACCCAACTCACGCCCTGACCAACTAAAACAAATACAAAACAAAGGAAAACAGGTCAGGAACGTGACAAATAGCCCGCTTCTTCAAAACAGCACCAGTATGGTTGGCCGCCACCAACCCACAGGCTATAGCCTAGGTCTGGGCCTTGTGGAGACTGGCTGTGGGGGAATTTTAAGAAGAATTTCATCCATGAAGGGGACAAAGGGAGGTCAGGGGACATAGGTCAATATCTGACCTCCTAGGGCTACTCATTGAACTTGGTAAGTAAGTGCAGCGATGAAAGGTTTCAGGGGATTGATAATGACATTGATTATAGGACTCTGAGTGGGACATGGGAGTCCACCTGTCAGGGTTGTAGTAACCTTGTCCCAAGGCTTGAATTGGTGGTTGCATAGTACCTGGTAACACTGTGCAACAAAGTGGGACTTGAAAGGGGTGTGGTTAAAATTGAGGCAGGAGAAGGAGCAAGCCTGCTACAGCTGTGTTAGATGGGACTTTAAAAAATTGTGGAAATCGACAATCAAAATAAATGTTCTATCACAGCGACAATGTGTTTTTGATTCTGAGTTCAGGCATATAAAGTGAACTATTTCTTAGATGCATACTTTCTGATTTCCCTGAACTCACTCACTTGTTTAGCCCATTACTTGTGCTGCTCTCCCTTTGAAATTTACAATGAGGGTGAGGTGCTAGATGGTGATGGACTGAGAGATCAGCCAATTTAAACCGGTGGCTGTATTTTAGCCGCTCCTACCATTTCAAGTCCCGTTCTGAGGCTCTCTGAAATCAGACTTCTCGAGAGAGAGGAATCCAGCTGTTGGGCCAGATTAGGTTTGTAGTAGCTTTCTCTCATAATGCCGAGATCAGAATAGTACTGTGAAAAGGGTGTGTCAGTGGGAGTGCATGATTGTTTCCCCTGTGGGCATAACTAACCAGTTTGGTTGTAAGACGTCATTTCAACCAGTTACTCGTTGGTCCCTGTCGAACTCTACTGTTGCTCTCCATTAACTGATTATGTGCTTACAGCATATCTAGCTGTATGATTTCATGTCACTGCTTGACTTTTGGGTGGGAGAACTGTGATCTGTACCTTTATCAGAGAATAATTTTGTGGCCTTTTTCTTTTCCTTGATCTGCTTCATGGTTCCTTAAAAGGGTGTCTTAATTAGTTAGCAGAAAGGTTTTACTTTTCAACGGTTCGTTCCCCTCTTATCTTGTCATTCAAATTCTTGTCGCTCGCTGGTTTTGAGCTTCACAGTTCAGTAAAAATGGCCGCCATTCTCATTAAGTGGAAAAGCCAGACAATAGGGGGAGGGACGGGGAAGTCAGGGGGATGAATTAGCCCAGAAACCGTCAGGTGCTGGAAGCTCCTAGCACTGCTGGCTCATGAATATTTTAGGTTTAAGGCAGCATGAAATGGGATTTAACTATTATATTATTCAAATGGTATTCAGGCACTGGGCAATGTTAGGCAGGTGTCTGCGGTTGGCTTTTAAAGACCTGTGGCAAATTCCATGTCTGGAGTTCGCTGATTTAAGGGCGTATCTGCTGCCAAGTGACACTTTGCTCTGGCTTCTTTTTAAATGAGTTGTAAACCCACTGACTGACGGTCACAATTCTCTCAATGACCTGTTGACCTCTTTGGTCCGGGTTGATAATGTAAAACAAGCGGTCCAAAGATAGTCAATATTTTCCCCTGTGTTTATTTACAAGCTATGTCCACAAGCAGGTGGCAATAATTCGCGCAGGCTTGAAGTTCGATAAGTGATGCGTGCAATGCAGTTGAATCTGATTCATTGCAGACTTTCTTTGAAGTAGCTTCACTGCATATTTTAATTGATTCTGTTTGTTTTGACTACGGTGCCATTTCAGCAGGCACGATCAAAATGTCACCCTGTTTGTTGCAGCAAATCTGCTAAATTGACTAAATTGAAATGGAATTGATCTCAGCCCTGTTCCTGTGTTCTCACGACTGACTGGAGCCATGTCTCAAGCTGCCTCTCCAAGTACTAGTCACAATTCCTTTTTCAAAAAGGGGAGATCTCTGAGCCTGCTGCTCGGAGGAAAATAAAACATCCATTCTGTAAAGAACAAAGGGCTTTCTCAAGTGGACATCAGGCCAGCTGTTTCTGCATCCAACAAGGCTTTTGTCACAGGCTGAGCAGCGTGGGCCTCGGACTAGGGTTGCAAAGGGTCGGAAACCTTCCCGTAAATTTTCCATGAGAAGTTAAACCCGGGAATTTTGCTTAAATTCACCAAAAAACTTAGTTTATAACAGTGAACCTTTTTTGTGGGATACACATAAGGAAATTCTAGGTCTTGTGTCATATTTTGGTTAAACTATCCCCAATTCAATGGAATTGCAACCCTCTGCATGCACAGTGCGTTCTTCCATCACATGTGCAGTGCACTTTTCCATCACATGTACAACTGATTCTCAAGATCTTGCACACTAATGAGATGCTATTGAGCTCACACTACTACTCTGTCTGAGCCTGGGACTACATGCTTTCTGGTAAGTTTTGATTACAATACTGGGTGGGGTGAATATATTTTATGACATGATTTTTTGTTAACTAGTAAATAGTAGTCTACAGCAAAGTGTGATTTAAATAATTTCTAACTTGTTAACATTTTCTGCTAGTTAGTTTTTGCTAGCATGTGGGTTTTAGCTTGCTTGCTGCTAACTGAGTGTTAATTCACCTGTTTCCATACATGTTTAATTTTAAAACATTTATCTTACAAGGAGTTGTTTAATCTAACTGCTTAACTATTTATCTGTACGTGGAATTGTATTTGTTTTTATTTTTACTCATTTAAAAAAAAAAAACTTTACAGGAAAATGCCACGGGCACTATCTGATGTGTGGAGACATTTCACTGCAGCTAATGTAGAAGGAAACGCTGTGTACATTTGCAAATACTGTGCCAAATCATATGTGAAGAATGCAACAAAGATGCAGAATCATCTGGCCAAGTGCATAAAGTTCCCTCAGTGCTCACAACAAGCAACCTCTAACAATAGTCCCTCTACTTCTATTTGAGGTGAAAATTATTAATCAGACACCTTATCGATAGCAACAGCTCATGGTCCTCCTGGAATCAGAAGTTTGACTCAATGGAGGAACGTATTCAGAGAAATGCTGATGAATGTCTTGCTCGAGCTGTGTATGCAACTGGTTCACCTCTGATGCTCACAGGCAATGTGTATTGGAAGATATTTCTGAATGTTCTTCATCCAGCATACACCCCTCCAACCAGACATGCTTTATCTACTCATTTGCTGGATGCAGAGTTAAACAGAGTTCAAGTGAAGGTCAAGCAAATCATAGAGAAAGCAGACTGCATTGCAATCATCTCTGATGGGTGGTCAAATCTTCGTGGGCAAGGAATAATTAACTACATCATCTCCACCCCTCAACCAGTATTCTACAAGAGCACAGACACAAGGGACAACAGACACACTGCTCTCTACTTTGTTGATGAGCTGAAGGCTGTCATCAATGACCTTGGACCACAGAGGGTGTTTGCACTGGTGACAGACAATGCTGTGAACATGAAGGCTGCTTGGTCTAAAGTGGAGGAATCCTTCCCTCACATCACACCCATTGGCTGTGCTGCTCATGCATTGAAGACAAGAGAGCCAAGGAAATGGTTAGGTATGTGAAGGGTCATCAAGTTATAGCAGCAATCTACCTCACCAACCAAAGTGAGAAGAATAAGAGCACCACATTGAAGCTGCCCAGCAACACCCGTTGGGGTGGTGTTGTCATCATGTTTGACAATCTCCTGGAGGGGAAGAGGTCTCTCCAAGAAATGGCCATATCACAGTCTGCTGATATGGACAGCCCCATCAAGAGGATCCTCCTGGATGATGTATTTTGGGAGAGAGTGGTAAGCAGCCTGAAACTCCTGAAACTTATAGCAGTAGCCATTGCACGGATTGAGGGATGACAATGCCATCCTGTCTGATCCTGTTCAGTCTCTGCTTGCAGATGTAAGAGAAGAAATCCGTACTGCCCTGCCCACTTCACTGTTGTTCCAAGCAGAGGAAACTGCAGTTCTGAAATGCATCAAAAAGCGTGAAGACTTCTGCCTGAAGCCCATACACGCCGCAGCGTACATGTTGGACCCCAAGTATGCTGGCAAGAGCATCCTGTCTGGTGCAGAGACAACAAGCCATCCTCAACAAGGTTGGAAAGTGACAGTGAAGATGAGGCCTCAGTCTGATGTTCAAGAGGTGGACACTAAATTGTTTTTTTATTTCTATTGGAAGGATGTAATTATGTCTACTTAGAAACATAAACCTTTTATCTTATCATGTCTCCATATATGGTAAAAATATCCAATGCAAAAAAAATCTACATTTTAAATGGTATTAATATTCACTTGCATATATTTCTGTTAATTCCCATATATTCCCGTTAATGCCCACAGAAAGCTTCCACCTCTGAATATTCCCCAAAATGTGCAACCCTAACTCGGACACACTGCAGCCTTCCATCACGCTGCCTGTGTTGCACTGCAGCCTTCCGTCACGCCGTCTGTGTTGCACTGCAGCCTTCCGTCACGCCGTCTGTGTTGCACTGCAGCCTTCCGTCACGCCGTCTGTGTTGCACTGTAGCCCCCAGTCATGGCTACTAATCGTGTCAACTAGAATTTCATTATGGCCAGATGGAAAATGTCAAAATCAGCCTGCAGAGTCCCCTTAGAGAGAGACCTATGGAGAGAGTGGCTCAAGATCGCAGCCCTGTTGAGTACGTTTTGCTTTTTTGTCTGTGTGATGTGGAATTACAATGACTAAAGCTTGATACTGCTCTGAAATTCTGAAATGGATGTCCTCTTGTTTGCATTCAATTAGTGGTGGAGTGGTCGTTGATGCCTTTTTGCCCCTTTTGAAATAGCCACTGAACTTGTAGGGATTGAGATAAGAGCTTCATATTGGACTGAAATGGATGTCCCCATGTTTGCATCAATTTAGTGGTTGAGTGGTTCGGCTGGTCGTCAATGCCTTTTCACTGCTTTTAAAGGATGTGAGATTAGAGAAAAATATGGTCTAAACCCCAATCTAGGAGTCCAAAGCAGCTGTCAACTTTCAAGGAAAGAGGGAAAGACATGTAATCCGAGACCATTCAAGACTTCAGACTTAACTTCAGAGATATGTGTGTGGGCAGGCACTTGGGATTATTTTTACCAACGGAAACTCTTAGTCATCAGCCTATATATAAAACGATCCTGCAAAGCATTGCTTCCTATTGAAAATATTTTTTCAAATGGCTTAAAATGTAAATACTCTTTTTAAAGTTGAAGGTATTTATGGTGAGCAGATTTGTCCTCCCAGACACGGGCCAATGCTAAGTGCCTCTGCGGCTAATCCGGTCTGGCAGTGATGTCTTAGATCCAGTGCACACATTCACTTCCAGCCTGCCAAAAGCAGACCTGAATTCAAATACTATTTGAAATAATTTCATATACTTTATCGTTGCTTGATTGAGCTTGACTGACTTAATGGAACCAATAGATAGTTGAAAAAGGGCTTTCGAGGTAGCCTAAAGTAAACACTTAAAGAATTTGAAAGATTTTAAGTGGTATATGAACCCAGGTCTGCCTGCTACTGGAGTTAACCTCCACTGGTTAATTCAGCATAGGCTCCCTTCAGGTCATCCACACTGAATGTGTCATTTACAATTCAAAGCAGGGCAGAGTTTTTAATCTCAGGTAAATTTAAACGTTATTGAATAAAATAGACTATTGGTGAGAGTTTCAGGCCTGTTTTTAAACGGTTGGCTATTTTGTTTTTTAAATCGTCAAATATTAATGTATATTTTCATAATGGTCTATTGCTTTGAAAAATATTCTAGGTTTTTATGTTGTGGTGGAAAACTAACCGTTTTTCTATGGATTGCCGTACGCATGACATGCATCTATATGGGTATGCATATCGTGCACCACTTACACACAGACATCCCCCTTTAAACCTTAAGTATACATGTTAAAAATAAACACTATACACACATTTTATCTTCAAATATGTCAGTGTGAATGTTGGCAGTGTTTTATCACTGGTGTCCCAGCAGTGGATGGCCTGTTCTCATTGTGCTGTGGCTGTTGGACACGATTCAAGCCTGCTGCCAAGACCTCTGTGTGCCCCCACCCCCACAATCAGACACTCCACACCAGACACTTGTCCAAGGACACATATTCTGACCAACATAGTTGTGTACTGCAAGTACTTGATGCATTGAACCCCACAAGTGAAAAGGCCATTTCTGTTTGTAAAGATATGAGGTTTGATCTGTGTGGATAGAAATGCTAATTTCTTATTTTGGGTGTTCGGTTGGGTTGTGGTGGTAGAACATGTTGATCAATTGGCTTACTGTATGCATTGTATGATACAGTATATCCTGCATGTAGTGTAAAAAAATATTAAAACTATTTAAATTTGTATAATTTTTATCAGCCTTTAAATAGCGCCACTAGGGACACAACCATTAACTCCTCAGTGCTTTCATTCTCCTCTACCCGCAGTGCTTTCATTCTCCTCTACGCTACCCTCGGTGCTTTCATTCTCCTCTACCCGCAGTGCTTTCATTCTCCTCTACCCTCGGTGCTTTCATTCTCCTCTACCCGCAGTGCTTTCATTCTCCTCTACCCGCAGTGCTTTCATTCTCCTCTACCCTCGGTGCTTTCATTCTCTTCCTACCCCAGTCTACCCTCAGTGCTTTCATTCTCTTCTACCCTCAGTGCTTTCATTCTCCTCTACCCGCGGTGCTTTCATTCTCCTCACCCGCAGTGCTTTCATTCTACCCTCCCCAGTGCTTTCATTCTCCTCTACGCTTACCCTTCAGTGTCTTTCATTCTCCTCTACCCTCGGTGCTTTCATTCTCTTCTACCCTCAGTGCTTTCATTCTCTTCTACCCTCAGTGCTTTCATTCTCCTCTACCCTCGGTGCTTTCAGTCTCCTCTACCCTCGGTGCTTTCATTCTCCTCTACCCTCAGTGCTTTCATTCTCTTCTACACTCGGTGCTTTCATTCTCCTCTACGCTCGGTGCTTTCATTCTCCCCTACGCTCGGTGCTTTCATTCTCCTCTACGCTCGGTGCTTTCATTCTCCTCTACGCTCGGTGCTTTCATTCTCCTCTACGCTCGGTGCTTTCATTCTCCTCTACGCTACCCTCGGTGCTTTCATTCTCCTCTACGCTACCCTCTGCGCTTTCATTCTCCTCTACGCTAAGGCTCGCAGAAAGCTGTTACGTCTGACGGGGCTCCGATCAATAAGTTCATGATAAAGCCTCTCTGTCTAGACTCTGGACTAGTGCATGCATGGTGCAGTCTCTCCCCTCATCCCTCTTCTGCCCATCACCACCCATACTCCTGTCAGAGCCCCTGACAAACGTCAGCCCCTCAGCTACTTTTGCTAATGGAAACTGACTCTGTTCTACACTGTTAGTAGATGGGGAAGGGAGGATATTTCTCTTCATCATAGGGATTGGAAGAAACAAGTTCCACTGTTTGCTGCCAGATGCAGCATCAATTATGCAGTACACTGGAGCCGGTGGGTGTACACTACAGTATTAGGACAGGCACATCATTCTCTACCCCCTCCTCCCGACAGACCACTGTTGTGTTCATCCACTGAGGCTCTGCTGCGTTGGTGGATGTGCTGGTAACATTTAAAGGCCAAAACTCAGACTTTTCTGTGTCGGCTGGCTTGTGTCCTCCCCCCCTTTGGGAATGTTAGGATTCATGCCCCTTGGTTTATAAAGAATTTTAACAAATCTGTTTTTTGTGAAATACCATAGAGGGTAGGCAATAGACTTAATCTTATCTGGACTTGCATCATTATCGCTTAGAAAATAACTCTTAGATAAAGAACTCTCCGTCAGTCTGAGGTGAAATTCACTTGGCGGCCTGACTACTGGTGCTGTGGGTTCACAAAACCTGATGTGAATAATGAATAGAACGGAGATGTATCCTCTCCTCCTGGATACTTTCAGTCCTCTGCTTTCAAAGCAGTCCATTTAATTTCAGGGTTGTCCAATTTCTGTCCAAGTGAGTAGGTTGGTTACGTGCCAGCTGCATGTCGGTTCCATGGACATCAATCATTAATTATACCTCACTGTGTCTGTGGCTAGCTTATAGGCTTCTGGCATATGACTAGAATATGTTTGGACTGATTTCCTTAAAATGTAGTAGACAAATTATTATATTTCTGTGGAGATATTTTCATGTAATTGCAAATACAATTTCTAATAGTCTTTACCCTAGAAACCTCAGTGAACTGTTTTGGTTTAATAGGGCCCTTTTATGTACATATTGTTAGTTTATCTGTGATCATTGTTGAAAAGGACCAACTGCCTACCAAAAGGCAAATAACATTGCCAACTCTTGTATAATTATTTTAATTGCACATTCGATGCTGGACAGATTGCTCACTAAGATCCTGAATTCTGGGACCAGTGTGAACACTGAAGTAATAAAATGCACGTGGAGAGCTCTGAGTTACGGTGTATTCTTATCCCATGGTGATGATTGGGGGGGGGGGGGGCAGCTTATAAGTTATCCGAGGTGCCTTTGTTCGTCTGATCCCTCCGTAGACCTCTCCCATCCAGTGGTTTAGTGGTGCCTGGAAAAGTGTGTATACTTTTAATTTGCCCCAAATTTCCCAAACGGCCCACCCAAAGAAGAAAAGGCGCCCTGTGTAGAAAAATTCTATGAGAACACCGTGACATACACTCTGAATTACCTAAAATGAGAACTCCCATGTTGGTCTTTCACAGTCAGGCCAATCTAAGCTGTACTGTGCTAGTAGGCTAATAGTAGGCCTACTATTGAAACAGATAAATGAGGCTGTCAAATGACTCTGTCAAATGAATTCACAGGTTTCAGATTTTTTCCATTATGTTCAGGTTTTCACTCAGTCACACTTTTTTAATAGAACATCCAATTTTGTTGTTTTTCTAAGGCCACAACAATGCTTAAACCACATCAGGAGACAACTTTGGAAGTGTGGGAAGTTTTAGAAATGTACATTTTATTTTTTAGTGTAGGTGTCCTTTAATTCAAAAGCAGGCCCCTAGCACTGTTGGGTTAGCGGTGTTTCTGTAACACGAGGTGACATTTGCAAAACAAATTGTCACTGGATTGATGCAAATAATCATGATATCATTCTTCCAGGTATACATTGCTCACTTGGGTACACACTGGTTAAATCAGTGTTGTTTCCATGTAATTTTAATGAAATTACGTGAACCCACGTGGATTAGACGTTGAATTGACATCTGTTCCCAGTGGGAGACGACTTTGTAGCTAGTTAACATTTAATAGAGATGGTTTTTGGGAAAGCCTTTCCATCTACCAGAAGACTGTTACAGTGCCTTCACTGCTAGACAACCATTTTCAGGTCTTGACAGATTTTCAAGCAGATTTAAGTAAACTGTAACTCAGGCACTCAGGAACATTCACTGTTTTCTTGGTAAGCCTCTCCAGTGTAGATTTGGCATTGTGTTATAGGTTATTGTCATGCCGATATGTGGATTAATCTCCCAGTGTCTGGTGGAAGGAAGCGTACCTGAGAAACTCCCCAGTCCTTAACGATTAAAAGCATACCCATAACATGATGCAGCCACCACTATGCTTGAAAATATGGAGAGTGGTACTCAGTAATGTGTTGTATTGGATATAACCCAAACATAACACTTGGTATTCATGACAAAAAGTGAATTGCTTTGCTAATTTTTTTGCAGTATTACTTTAGTACCTTGTTGCAAACAGGATGGATGTTTTGGAATATTTTTATTCTGTACAGGCTTCCTTCTTTTTAGTATTGTGGAGTAAAACTACAATGTTGATCCATCTTCAGTTTTCTCCTATCACAGGCATTCAACTCTAGCTGTTTAAGTCACCATTGGCCTCATGGTAAAATCCCTGAGTGGTTTCCTTCCTCTCTGGCAACTGAGTTAGGAAGGATGCCTATATCTTTGTAGTGACTGGGTTTATTGATACACCATTCAAAGTGTAATTAATAACTTCACCATACTGAAAGGGATATTCAATGTTTTTGTTTTGTTTACCCATCTACCAATGGGTGCCCTTTGCGGGGCATTGGAAAACCACCTTGGACTTTGTGGTTGAATCTGTGTTGCAAATTCACTGCTCGGCTGGGGGACCTTACAGATGTGTGTGGGGTACAGAGATGAGGTAGTCATTCAACAATCATGTTAATCCCTATTATTATACACAGAGTGAGTCCATGCAACTTATTATGTGACTTGTTAAGAATATATTTACTCCTGAACTTATATAGGCTTGCCATAACAAAGGGTTTGAATACTTATTGACTCAATACATTTCAGCTTTTCATTTTGTATTAATTTGTAAAAATGTGTAAAAACATAATTACACTTTGACATTACGGGGTATTGTGTGTAGGCCAGTGTAAAAAATTAAATCTAAACAAAATTAATTTTAAATTCAGTCTAACTCAACAAAATTTGGAAAAAGTCAAGCGGTGTGAATACTTTCTGAAGGCACTGTAGGCCTATCATTAACATTGCTTTAGTTTTCCTGCTTGAAACTGACATTTTACTTCATATTATGAGGTATGTCTTACCTTGCTTCAAAGTAGCCTATAGCCAAAATCCCTCCATAGAAACGTGGAGGCAATTGTTTTATAAAGACTTCCTCGTATGCGTTCTGCTGTTTTATTGGTTTTCTTTCAACTTTCTTTTTTATTGTCTAGCAGCCAAAGGCATCCTAGTCATATTAGCAACCGATAATAGTTGTTGCATCTTTAGATCTCACCTCTTTCTAAATTCCTAGCGGATATTTCTAAACCGTGTGTGGTTGTGTGGTGAGCATTTTAGAAAGATGTTTTCCCGCAAATTGCATTTGGGAACATTCACACTTAGGCCTAACGTGTGCATATTGCTGCACTTTAAATGTGAAGAAATAATAGTTTATCAACATTTTAAGCTAAACATTCTGATCTGTTCCATCAGCCTTATTAATTGATACAGCATATACCTCCACTGCACTACTTTGATACACATCGTGGGGATTAAAAAGTGAGTACATTCAATGACCACTGAAAAATAAGTGGGTATGCGGCGTATACCCTACACTACACCATGGTCTCCTACTTGAATAACAAAACCTATGGTTGGCCATTGGCCATGTTGCTCATCCCTGTGTCCATCCCCCAATCAGTCTCCGCTCTCAGCCGCCATCACAGTGCAGGGCGACCGGCGCCGGCCATGGTGTTGTTGCCATGGAAACCCCAACCCTTATTGCGCCTGTGGGGATAGGATGGAGTGAGTTGCGGCTCTGCAGGGTTTGGGGATTATGCCCAAGATGCATTAAAATAGGGTCTGTTCTCCCCTTATTAAAATAGGGTCTGTTCTCCCCTTATTAAAATAGGGTCTGTTCTCCCCTTATTAAAATAGGGTCTGTTCTCCCCACATTAAAATAGGGTCTGTTCTCCCCACATTAAAGTGAAATATCTCACCGTGTGTACCAGCGAAGACTTGCGTAAGCATCAGAATGTAGGAACATAATGTTTTGCTGGGGGTTGTGCCAAACCTTGCATCTGTTTACATTATCACCATGACACTTTGTGCTCTGCAGCAACCTTTCTCTTTATCCAGGCAGCTCCCTACATATTTAACATGACTGAGAGAGAAAAGGATCAAAGGACTGCCGGTGCCTGTGACAGATCAGTGTCAGAGCAGCAGACCTGTAATAATAAGCTGAACAGCCCTCTGTTCTACCACTGTGGACTCACTCCATACAAACATCAACAATACAGAACAAAGCTATTTCATTAACACCTTCATATGAATAGATTTGACCATGTTGAAATGTTAATGAATAGATATTGCCATTTCTCCAAATAGTATCTCCAAATATTTTGAAATGCCTAGGTGCACTCACTGCTCAAACATCTGGAGGGGAAGTGCTGGCCTAGCTTAAGTGGATACTGCAAGTAAACACAAGGTGTGGAAATCTCCATGTAAAATACTAGACTTAATCTACTAGAGCTAGCGTATTTTTATATGAGAGTGATGCACCTTGATTTTAAACCAGCTCTGTGTACTTACTATCCTAGCCCATGAAGACTACTGCAGTGACAGCCACACACTACTGTTTAGTGAGAACTCTGCACTTTGTAGTTTGAGATGGATTAAGATGCCAAACACATTTCCTCTTCCTCTCCCTCTCCTCTTCCTCTCTTTTCCTTGAATGAGGGGGAATCTCCTTCCTTGCTCTAGGATGCACCATACATAATTTATGATCCCTTTATTAATTGAAGGTCTGTCTCCACCGTGTGTGTATATGTCTGTGTTTGTGGGCCAACCCACCCTCTTTTATGCATGAGTCTGTAGTAGTAGTAGTAGTAGAACACATTTGTCTGGTGAAGTGAGGAGGTAAAACTCAAGACAGGCTATCTGGGACTGGGAGCAGTTAGTTTAGGCTGGTTTCAAACACTCCTAATGAGGCTCATCTGGCTCAGCTCTGACCACTGACCCCGTAGCCTGGTCCCAAGACTGTATTCCGTATTTACACAGAAAGAGCAATTCCATTATACTGGGAGGATTCTGCAATAGACAAAGTACATAATATATGAGGACAATGCAGAGACTAACCATATAACTAGGCCTAATAAAAGTGTACTCTCTACAGGCAGTTCATGCATTGTGTGTCTTCAAAGAAGAAAAGACAAGGGATGTACAATATATCGGTGAACATATCGGAATCGACCGATATTAGTTTAAAATGCCAACATCGGTATCGGCCCGATGTCTAGTTTAACGCCGATGTGCAAAACGGACGTCAAAGCTGACGTGCATACCTATATAACGTAGGTACATGGCGTAATGACGCCACGTAAAATGTTGCGCTACACGTGCAACACAGCATTCCTAACCTAGCCCACAATGTCTGCTGTGTGGATCGAGCAGTCAACAAGTCGAGCAGTCAATTGAAAGAGTAAGAAAGTCGTATTGCATGCTCATGAATGTGCTGGTTGTCATACCGCTGCTGCCATTTCAATGGCATTTGAGAACATGTTTGAAACTTGGAAACATGAACACACTAGCTAGCTCCTTTCGAACAACTGACTCGAGAAATAAGCTCATCAACTGCACCTGCAGCATACATGATACCCTCTGTCATGGCATTGAAACACCTGCACAACAAAACTGCCGACACAGGCTGTGAACAAGCGATTCGGTGGCATTCTCTCTTTACTGTGTCGCCACCATGCTCAATGCTATGTACAAGGACCGCTACTTTGATGCAGACAAGAAACGGGGTTTATGTGAAATGTTACATACACAGCTGGAAAAGATGGGAACAGACACAGTGACAGTGCACACTGAGAAAGAGAGGCCACAGACAGACAGAGCTGAAACTTCACTGCTTGACATGTATGACATGCACTCAACACTGCCCTTTCCCACCTGGACAAAAGGAACACCTATGTGAGAATGCTGTTCATTGACTACAGCTCAGCGTTCAACACCATTGTGCCCACGTAGCTCATCACTAAGCTGAGGACCCTGGGACTAAACACCTCCCTCTGCAACTGGATCCTGGACTTCCTGACGGGCCGCCCCCAGGTGGTAAGGGTAGGCAAACACGACTCCAACACCATCATTAAGTTTGCTGACGACACAATAGTGTCACAATCACCGACAACGATGAGGCAGCCTATAGGGAGGTGGTCATAGAACTGGCTGTGTGGTGTCAGGACAACAACCTCCCACTCAACGTGAGCAAGACCAAGAAGCTGATCGTGGACTACAGGAAAAGGCGGGCAGAACAGGCCCCCATTAACATCGATGGGGCTGTAGTGGAGCGGGTCTAGAGTTTCAAGTTCCTTGGTGTCCACATCACCAACTAACTTTCATGGTCGAAGCACACCAAGACAGTCGTGAAGAGGGCACAACAAAACCTATTCCTCCTCAGGAGACTGAAAAGATTTGGCAGATCCTCAAAAAGTTCTACAGCTGCACCATCGAGAGCATCCTGACTGGTTGCATCACCGCCTGGTATGGCAACTGCTCGGCATCTGACCGTAAGGCACTACAGAGGGTAGTGTGTACAGCCCAGTACATCACTGGGGCCAAGCTTCCTGCAATCCAGAACCTATATAATAGGTGGTGTCAGAGGAAAGCCTATAAAATTGTCAGACTCCAGTCACCCAAGTCATAGACTGTTTTCTCTGCTACCGCGGTACCAGAGCACCAAGTCTAGGACCAAAAGGCTCCTTAACAGCTTCTACCCCCAAGCCATAAGACTGCTGATCAATTAATCAAATGGCCACCGGACTACTTACATTGACCCCCCCCTCCATTTGTTTTGTACACTGCTGCTACTCGCTGTTTATTACCTCAACTAACCTGTACCCCTGCACACTGACTCGGTACCGGTACCCCTATACAGTGGGGAGAACAAGTATTTGATACACTGCCGATTTTGCAGGTTTTCCTACTTACAAAGCATGTAGAGGTCTGTAATTTTTATCATAGTTACACTTCAACTGTGAGAGACGGAATCTAAAACAAAAATCCAGAAAATCACATTGTATGATTTTTAAGTAATTAATTTGCATTTTATTGCATGAACATAAGTGATTTGATCACCTACAACCAGTAAGAATTCCGGCTCTCACAGACCTGTTCTTTTTCTTTAAGAAGCCCTTCTGTTCTCCACTCATTACTGTATTAACTGCACCTGTTGAACTCGTTCCTGTATAAAGACACCTGTCCACACACGCAATCAAACAGACTCAAACCTCTCCACAATGGCCAAGACCAGAGAGCTGTGTAGGACATCAGGGATAAAATTGTAGACCTGCACAAGCTAGGATGGACTACAGGACAATAGGCAAGCAGCTTGGTGAGAAGGCAACAACTGTTGGCGCAATTATTAGAAATGGAAGAAGTTTAGATGACGGTCAATCGCCCTTGTCTGGGCTCCATGCAAGATCTCACTCGTGGGGCATCAATATTCATGAGGAAGTGAGGGATCAACCCAGAACTACACGGCAGGACCTGGTCAATGACCTGAAGAGAGCTGGACCACAGTCTCAAAGAAAACCATTAGTAACACACTACGCCGTCATGGATTAAAATCCTGCAGCACACGCAAGGTCCCCCTGCTCAAGCCAGCGCATGTCCAGCCCTTCTGAAGTTGCCAATTACCCTCTGGATGATCCAGAGGAGGATGGGAGAAGGTCATGTGTCTGATGAGACAAAAATATAGCTTTTTGGTCTAAACTCCACTCGCCGTGTTGGAGGAAAAGAAGGATGAGTACAACACCCAAGAACACCATCTCAACCGTGAAGCATGGAGGTGGAAACATCATTCTTGGGATGCTTTTCTGCAAAGGGGACAGGCGACTGCACCGTATTGAGGGAGGATGGATGGGCCATGATCGCGAGATCTTGGCCAACAACCTCCTTCCCTCAGTAAGAGCATTGAAGATGGGTCGTGGCTGGGTCTTCCAGCATGACAACGACCCGAACACACAGCCAGGGCAAATAGGAGTGGCTCGTAAGAAGCATCTCAAGGTCCGGAGGGCCTAGCCAGTCTCCAGACCTGAACCCAATAGAAATCTTTGAGGAGCTGAAAGTCGTAT
Organism: Salvelinus sp. IW2-2015; assembly: GCF_002910315.2. Classification (NCBI taxonomy): domain Eukaryota; kingdom Metazoa; phylum Chordata; class Actinopteri; order Salmoniformes; family Salmonidae; genus Salvelinus; species Salvelinus sp. IW2-2015. The sequence continues at coordinate 1,088,992 of NW_019957565.1, forward strand.
TGCCCAGCGACAGCCCCCAAACCTGAAGGATCTGGAGAAAGTCTGTATGGAGGAGTGGGCCAAAATCCCTGCTGCAGTGTGTGCAAACCTGGTCAAGAACTACAGGAAATGTATTATCTCTGTAATTGCAAACAAAGGTTTCTGTACCAAATATTAAGTTCTGCTTTTCTGATGTATCAAATACTTATTTCATGCAATAAAAATGCAAATTAATTACTTAAAAATCATAGAATGTGATTTTCTGGATTTTTGTTTTAGATTCCGTCTCTCACAGTTGAAGTGTACCATGATAAAAATTACAGACCTCTACATGCTTTGTAAGTAGGAAAACCTGCAAAATCGGCAGTGTATCAAATACTTGTTCTCCCCACTGTATATAACAACATTATTTTATTTCATTGTTACTTTTTATTATTATTTTAACTTTAGTTTATTTTGTAAATATTTTCTTAACCAACAGTGCAGTTCAGGAAGAGTTAAGGGCTTGTAAGTAAGCATTTATGGTAAGGTGTACTCTTGTTGTATTTGGCGCATGTGACAAATTGATTTGATGATGAAATCCTGGTTGAGAATAAAACGACTGAACAAATGAACGAAACAGCACTGCAAGTAAGTGAAAGAAATATAAGTGTTGATGATGTTTACTGGTAATGGGGACATATGTGAATGCCAACAACATAACTTGTTGGTCTCTGTGTGTGTGTGTGTGAAAACCTTTATTTAACTAGGCAAGTCAGTTAAACTTCTTATGGCTGAAGGGGCAGTATTGAGTAGCTTGGATGAAAGGTGCCCATTTCAAACGGCCTGCTCCTCAGTCATAGTTCGTAATATTTGCATATTAGCATTGGATAGAAAACACTCTAAACTTTCTAAAACTGTTTGAATTATGTCTGTGAGATTAACAGAACTCATATTGGCAGGCAAAATCCTGAGTTGAAATCAAAACAGGAAGTCAGAAATCTGAGCTTGTCTGTATTCACCAGAGTCCCTTAAGAAATCCAATTGAGTTATGAATGATGTTGCACTGCCTATGGGTTCCACTAGATGTCAGCAATCAATAGAAATTCCAATGAGAGTTCTATGATGTTGTGGGAGAGAATGAGAGCAGAATCAGTCAGGTGTCCATCAAGCAGCCATGTCCTGATCATGCCTTTTCTTCATGCAAGCCACTGACGTTCCATTACTCACGCAGACAAGAACAAATACTCCGGTTGGAACTTTATTGAAGCTATATGTTAAAAACATCCTAATGATTGATTCAGTACTTAGTTTGAAATGTTTCTTTGACCGGTAATATCACATTTTGAAGTTTTTGTCCGATATAACGCTGACCAGAATTAGCATTTGGATATATAAACCAGACGCGCTAACAAAAGAAGGTATTTGGACATAAATAACGGATTTTTTCGAACAGCACACACATTTATTGTGGACCTGGGATTCCTGGTGTGCTTTCTGATCTAGATCATCAAAGGTAATGGAATATTTATCATGTATTTTATTGTTTATAGTGACGCCATCTTTGCAGCTGTGGTATGCTACTTTTGAGCGCCGTCTCAGATTATAGCGTGCAATTATTTTTCCGTAAAGTTTTTTTGAAATCTGACACAGCGGTTGCATTAAGGAGAGGTATATCTATAATTCAATGTGTTTAACTTGTATTATCATCTATATTTATGATGAGTATTCATGTTGAAACGATGGGCTATGCAAAGTCACTTGATGTTTTTGCATTTAGTGAATCAATGTAAACTCAGATTTTTTKATATAAATATGAATTTAATCAAACAAAACATGCATGTATTGTGTAACATGAAGTCCTATGAGTGTCATCTGATGAAAATAATCAAAGGTTAGTGATTCATTTTATCTCTATTCTGGTTTTTGTGAAGCTATCTTTAGCTGGGAAAAATGGCTGTGATTATTTTTGGTTTTGTGGTGACCTAACATAATCGTTTGTAGTGCTTTCGCTGAAAAGCCTATTTGAAATCGGACATGTTGGTGGGATTAACAACAAGATTACCTTTAAAATGATATAAGACACATGAATTTCTGAGGAATTTTAATTATGAGATTTCTGGTTTTTGAATTTGGCGCCCTGCACTTGGACTGGCTGTTGTCATATCGGTCCCGTAACCGGGACTGCAGCCATATTAATAACAAATTATTATTTACAATGATTATCTACCCCGACCAAACCCGGACCATGCTGGGCCAATTGTGTGCCCTATGGGACTCCCAATCACGGCCGAATGTGATACAGCCTGGATTCGAACCTTAGACCTCTTTGGTCTTGGCCATAGTGGAGTTTAGAGTGTGACTGTTTGAGGTTGTGGACAGGTGTCTTTTATACTGATAACAAGTTCAAACAGGTGCCATTAATACAGGTAACGAGTGGAGGACAGAGGAGCCTCTTAAAGAAGAAGTTACAGGTCTGTGAGAGCCAGAAATCTTGCTTGTTTGTAGGTGACCAAACACTTATTTTCCAGCATAATTTGCAAATAAATTCATTAAAAATCCTACAATGTGATTTTCTGGATTTTTTTTCTTCTCATTTTGTCTGTCATAGTTGAAGTGTACCTATGATGAAAATTACAGGCCTCTCATCTTTTTAAATGGGAGAACTTGCACAATTGGTGGCTGACTAAATACTTTTTTTGCCCCACTGTACATACATACATTCTAAGTGATTTTCAAGGGGTCTTTCTCCATTCTGAGTTTTTTATACTGTTCAACCCCCAAATAAATGAAATACATTTCTGCATTTCCTGCGCTCATTTATGGTAATTTCCACACTGTTTGCCTCATATCGTGCAGCCCTACGTTGCAATCTAGGCCGTATTTTTAACCAAATGTTGCAGTTGCGATTTGACACTTAGGTCAACTGTTGGAATCATAAAAATATAATGATTATTATAAGTATATAGTTTGTAATCAAAGTGCCCACTATTAAATTCTGTCTTTGACATGACAATAAATGAAAATGCGAGGGAGGAGTTATTGTGACAGGGTAGGAACCAAAGTGTTGGTCAGTGTTTCCTAGGGGATCCTATAATCTTTGGCTACATTGAATGTTTTCTCTTAGCTGCTTCATGTAGTTAATATATTCATGCTTTCCGTATTCCTCTTTGATTTAAAAGATACATTTGCACAAACATCGTTGTCATCAACATTTTTGCATGTGCTGCATTGACTATGCAGACTGAACGCAAGTGTGTCATGGTCGAGGAGCAACAAATGCGCTCCTTGAGTGATGGGGCTGGGCTAGCTCTGTGTGGAAAGCGGCAACGAGAGAGAGAGAGAGCATGGAGAAATGACTCAAGTAGCGGAGGAAACTATAAAAATGGAGACATGGTGTATCACATTTAACAAACCAAACATTCAAATACTGTTATAGAAGGTAACGTAAAAACCCAAACTGGTCCGTGCATCAATACCGGTATATCGTAAAATATGGTATACCGCCCAGCCCTAATTCTTGTCCACGCTCACTTAAAAAAAAAGAAAATTCAGGTCGTCTAATAATTTGGTCATGTAAAAATGATTTGAACTCGCATTTCACGATCTGACATAATGGCAGGCAACAATTTAGGCTTTAAATTAGTGACTCTTTTTTCTTCTTCATGGTTTTAGGTCCATTTCTAAGCATTACTGAACAAAAAGTCGTTCATTTGGCTCCCAAATGGTTCTTCGTTCAGTAATGCTTAGAATTGGACCTGAAACCATGAAATTAAAAGTAACTTTTAGGTGAACAGAGCTAAATGATCCGGCTCACAGAAAATACTCGGAATGCCCATCACTACTGTAACGGTGTTCCTCTTCCTCTTCATCCGAAGAGGAGGAGCATGGATTGAACCAAGACGCAGCGTTGGAATAAGACATGATATTTATTTAAACCAAAAACAGACGAAGACGAAAAAACGAACTAWMYTKGAWTWAMTWAMMAWAWWAMMAAAACRAATGTAGACAGACCTGGAMGTAAGAACTTACATGAAACAYGAAGAAMGCACGAACAGGGAAATGACTACATAAATTAACGAACGTACAAACAAACCGAAACAGTCCCGTATGGTGCAACATAGACAGACACTGACACAGGAGACAACCACCCACGACAAACAATGTGAAAACACCTACCTTAATATGATTCTCAATCAGAGGAGATGAAAACCACCTGCCTCTAATTGAGAACCATATTAGGTACCCATTAACCAACATAGAAACAGAAAACATAGACTGCCCACCCAAACTCACGTCCTGACCAACTAACACAACAAAACTAACATAAAACAGGTCAGGAACGTGACAACTACGCAACACAGCTCAAATGGGACAATGGTGTCTTAAAAGGGCGATAACATACTTTGTAAAAAATGAATTGGAGTGAATAATTTGTAATTATTTATACATTTTATTATAAAATTATTATTAGTAATAATTACAATCGGGATGTTGTGTCCAGTGAGGTAAATGCAGATGGACAAATCCATGCTTCAGCCTATGTACATTTTATAGCCACTATGATGCATCATTTAGGTTACAGGTGATAATGCATATTGCTAATAGTACATCTGATAATAGACGCCATAGTCCAATCTGTTAAAATAATTTTTACCCATATGTTTTTGGGCTCATTTCTGGAAGTGATAATTACATTTTAAGTGTTAGCATAATTTTTTTTCTCATACATTTTGAGTAGAATGTCTGTTTAAAAAGTCACCAGAACTGAGCTTCAGTCCTTCTATATGGGACCCCGGACTCACTGTTACTTCAGGAATTGAACCAGTGTTCTCTTTAAATGTGAGTAATGTGCTAAAGTGTGTGTCTGTAACTGTGACATTCTCAATTTGGCTACACCATTGTAGTGCATATTTTAAGCAGGCATTATGAGAACCCAGGGGTCCTGACTGAAGTGTCACCAGCTTTCTGTTCTTTCCACAGCTCTGGGATGTGCGTGTGTAAGACAGGCGTGTACGGTGACAAGTGTGACGATTGCCACCCAGGTTTCTTCCGGTTCAGCAGCATGGGTTGCCAGCTATGCCAGTGCAATAATCACTCCAACTACTGCCACCCACAATCAGGTGAGTCACCCTCGCTGTGCCCAAGGTTGAAACAAATGTCTGCCATGGCCTCTACTCTATGCCAGGGCTGTGCAGACTGCAGAGAAGCCACACATTTGCACAGATGCAGAAATGCATTAAGCAAACTAACTTTTATTAATCAAATTAACTCTAGGGAAGCCTTTTCCATGAAATCATATTCGTAACATGTCCCCAACAGAGCTGTTTATGCAGTAAACACAAAACTGCATTAGTTGTTATGTAACAGGAAAAAAACTGCCATACTGAATTCTCCTCCAGAGAGATTCACTCCCATGCTCCCTGCTGACAGACTGTTTGGGGAGTTGCAGTGATTTGATTTGTATTCACACTGTGTGATATTGCCTTGGCCTTAAAAGGAAGAAAAAAAATAAAATCCATCGGCTGTTAAAATGAGTTTGTCGACCACAGCCAACGTAGCTTCCATTCCGCTAATGAGGAAATGCCAGAGTCATCACTCCGCTGCAATCACTGTGATAAGCATTTTCGCCTGTTCCCTTTCACTTTTCCATAGTTCACAGCTGGGCAGAATGGCAGGCCTAAGTACGTGCAGCATGATAAGCAAATTACGCACCTTTCCTCCTACACACATTAATGAATATAGATCTGTATATAATGACGAGATGCCGATGTCTCCGCCCTAACAATGGTAGTGGTTGACCCAAAGGCGGAAAGGCAGGAGACCATTTTAGGGCCAAAATGAGCCCATAGAAACACATTGGGCATATTTTAGGACAGATTTTGGCGAGTGTGAAATCTCTCGATTTGCATTTTCCTCTCTGTTTACACACACACATCTTCTCTGTTTACACACACATGCCAAGCCCCTCCCCCCGCCATTCACAACAACAAAGATGAGAGATCACTTCTTCCCCTCTGACAAATGGTTTCAGTTCACTATTTGCATTTGAGGTTTGGTCGAACAGAATCGGTCATATGGAGACCCAAACACATTGTCATTATTTTACTGTATTAGAGGAGAAGTTAACCTTTCTAACGAAACCATGTTTACGTCTCTACTCCTCAGATTACATGCAGAGCAGACACTACTAAAACGGGAGTTTCAAACAACTTTGATTTTGGAAAATGAATGCTCACTTTGTGGCGCACGGCTTTGCGGTACCACGTACCCGTTATACTAGCTGTCTAGTCTGTGTTTTAAAAACACAATTATATAAGGAATTGGCAACTCGTTCTCATTCTGAGAAATAAGGTAGGCCACTTGATTTCAACATCTGAACAAAGAGGACAGGCTAGCATCCTTTTAAACACTTTGAGACGGACAGAAGGGTGTGTTCATAACAATTCAACTGTTCTGCCTTGTTCGCTAGCAAATGGATCCAAGTTGACTAAACTTGAAATATAAATATTAGCTGGCTACTCACTATCACGTGGGCTTGTGCTTGAGAGATTGTTTATAAGACCTGTGTTAATTTCCTATAATGCCTTCTACAAGAAGTTAGTAATTGGGCTATAAGTGAATGTGTATTATGCTTGGTTCAAAAAAGCAGCTTAAACTATTTTGATAAAATATATTGAACAAAAATATAAACGCAACATGTAAAGTGTTGGTCCCATGTTTTATGAGCTGAAATATCCCAGACATTTTCCATACGCTCAAGAAGCATATTTCAAATTTTGTGCACAAATTTGTTTACATCCATGTTAGTGAGCAATTCTCCTTTGCCAAGATAATCCATCCACCTGACAGGTGTGGAATATCAAGAAGCTGATTAAATAGCATGATTTAATTAAGCAATAATGTCCGAGGCGGTGTGGTATGTGGCCAATATACCATGGCTAAGGGCTGTTCTTAGGCACAACGTAACGCATGGTCACCAATGTAGTTAGAGCAGTAAAAATAATGTTTTATTATACCCATATGGTATACGGTCTGATATACCATGGCTGTCAGCCAATCAGTATTCAGGGCTCGAACCACCCAGTTTATAATCAGGGACAATAAAAGGCCACTCTAAAATGTGCAGTTTGTCACACAACCCAATGCCACAGATGTCTCACGTTTTGAGGGAGCGTGCAATTGGCATGCTGACAGCACGATGTTCACCAGAGCTGTTGCCAGAAAATGTAATGTTAATTTCTCTACCATAGGCTGCCTCCAACGTCGTTTTAGAGAATTTGGCATTATGTCCAACAGGCCTCACAACCGCAGACCACGTGTAACCAGGCAGTGGGTGGGCCTGGCTTCCAAGTGGGTATGTCTATGCCCACCCATGGCTACGCCCCTGCCCAGTCATGTGAAGTCCATAGATTAGGGCCCAATTCATTTATTTCAATTGACTCATATCCTTATATGAACTGTAATTCAGTAAAATCATTGAAATTGTTGCATGTTGTTTTTATATTTTTGTTCAGTATAATTCAATTATTAGTGGGTCTTATGGTTGTGGAAGGCTTATATTAAGCCTAGGTATAATTTCACAAGCCCTGGATTCATTAGATCATTGATGACTGTTTTAAATGCAGTGTATTTGACTTTTAGTTGTACAACAAAGCTAATTTATAGAAAACATTTTAAAAAATCGAGATATACATTGCCTTCGGAAAGTATTCAGAACCTTTGACTTTTTTCACATTTTGTTACGTTACAGCCTTATTCTGAAATGGATTGAATAAAACAATTTCCACAGCAAGCTGCACACAATGCCCCATAATGACAAAGCAAAAACAGGTTTTTGGAAATGTTTGCACATTTATTAAAAATAAAAAACATTCCTTATTTACATAGGTATTCAGACCCTTTGATATGAGACTCGAAATTGAGCTCAGGTGCATCCTGTTTCCATTAATAATCCTTGAGATGTTTCTACAACTTGATTGGAGTCCACCTGTCATAAATTAAATTGATTGGACACAGGCCAAAAACCAAGCCATGAGGTCGAAGGAATTGTCCGTAGCGCTCCGAGACAGGATTGTGTCGAGGCACAGATCTAGGGAAGGGTAACAAAACATTTCTGCAGCATTGAAGGTTCCCAAGAACACAGTGGCCCCCATTCTTAAATGGAAGAACTTTGGAACCACCAAGACTCTTCCTAGAGCTGGTCGCCCGGCAAAACGGAGCAATCAGGGGAGCAGGGCATTGGTCAGGGAGGTGACCAAGTTCCCGATTTGTCATTCTGACAGAGCTCTAGAGTTTCTCTGTGGAGATGGGAGAACCTTCCAGAAGGACAACCATCCCTGCAGCACTCCACCAGCAGCCTTCATGGTAGAGTGGCCAGACATAAGCCACTCCTCAGTAAAAGGCACATGAGAGCCCGCTTGGAGTTTGCCAAAAGGCACCTAAAGACTCTCAGACCATGAGAAACAAGATTCTCTGGTCTGATGAAACCAAGATTGAATGCCAAGAGTCACGTCTGGAGGAAACCTGGCACCATCCCTTCGGTGAAGCATGGTGGCAGCATCATGCTGTGGGGATGTTTTTCAGCTGCAGGGACTGGGAGACTACTCAAGATCGAGGCAAAGATTAACGGGGCAATGTACAGAGATCCTTGAAGAAAACCTGCCCCAGAGCGCTCAGGACCTCAGATTAGGGCGAAGGTTCACCTTCCAACAGGACAACGACCCTAAGCACACAGCCAAGACACTGCAGGAGTGGCTTCGGGACAAGTCTCTGAATGTCCTTGAGTGGCCCAGCCAGAGCCTGGACTTGAACCCGATCTAACATCTCTGGAGAGACCTGAAAATAGCTGTGCAGCAACGCTCCCCATCCAACCTGACAAAGCTTGAGAGGATCTGCAGAGAAGAATGGGAGAAACTCCCCAATACAGGTGTGCGAAGCTTGTAGGCGTCCTACCTAGGAAGACTCGAGGCTGTAATCGCTGCCAAAGGTGCTTCAACAAAGTACTGAGTAAAGGGTCTGAATTCTTATGTAAATGTGATATTTCAGTTTTTTTTTATAAATTAGCCAAACTTTTTTTTTTTTGCTTTGTCATTGTTGTGTGTAGATTGATGTCAGGGGGAAACAATTTAATCAATTTTAGAATAAGGCTGTAACCTAACAAAACGTATAAAAAGTCAAGGGGTCTGAATACTTTCCGAAGGTACTGTATATCACGAATCGCCCATAAGTTAAAAAAACTCAATGATATTTCGGCCATACTGTATCACCCAGCCCTACGGTATACACAAGGCACGCATAATAACAGTCATGTGAGTGTTGCAGTGTCATTCATAACGTCCTTTATAACACATCACTGGTCTACGACTATTATGGACATGTTTTGACTTTCTGTGTATATTGGGCATTGTCACATAGAGAAATGCATCAATTTAGAGACATGGTAAGGATACTGTTTTGTGAGTGTTGATCTGGACAATGATAATTGCATCTATACAGAAGAGGAAGTAGGACCGACACCCTCCCAGCTCATGTAGTCAAGACTGAAAGCTCAAAGCAATCGAACCTCCATTGCGGTATTTACACAGGCATTTTCTTGCCATGATCAAACAAAATCTCAGAATGGTTTGCCATTGTAAAAACCTACTGATTTTAAGATCACTTTATTGGTCAATTGAACTCAAGGTCAAACTGTAATTCCGCTTGTAATTCAACCCCTCAGAAAGGCACACATACATACACATACAGGTTTTTTGAGAGTTGCAGGGGGCTGTTGTGGGGGGTTAAGTGCCTTGCTCAAGGACACAACGGCAGGCAATGGCATCTAGGATTTGATACCAGAAACCCTCTGGTTGCCAGCTCACGTCCCGACAGATTTTTCCCGATGAACCCGGGATTTGAACTGGCAAACCTCCGGTTGCTGGCTCCAACTCATTGATCACTAGGCTACCTGCCACCCGACTGATGCTACCAGTTAGAGCCTACCATGGAGGACAATATCAGAATGACAGGTGTGCAGATGTGAACAAGACACTGCGATAATAATAGTAATATAATGTTATTCTTAAGCATTTCCCTTAAAAACATTAAAACACCACCTGTGTGTACAAGACATATACATTAAAAACGGATTCAAAACCATCTTGAGGGAAGCAACACAATATCTGATAAGCGCTATTTAATATGGTCTAAACCTTATCTTTTTGAGACAAGTGGGAGTGGTCAAAGAGAAATTAGTGAAACTACAGCCTCAATGTGAGGTAGAGGACCAGGGAAGGAGGTTGCACAGCGGTGTAATGTACTCCCACTACTGTACTTTAAATATACTACAGCTATAACCTGTGGTCTCCATCACCACACGCAATGACATTGGCATAGTAGGACTAACTATGTAAGCCAAAATACCAGATGTGGGTTCAACTACTAAACTCTGCAAAAAAAGAAACATCCTCTCACTGTCAACTGCGTTTATTTTCAGCAAACTTAACATGTGTAAATATTTGTATGAACATAACAATATTCAACAACTGAGACATAAACTGAACAAGTTCCATAGACATGTGACTAACAGAAATGGAATAATGTGTCCCTGAACAAAGGGGGGGTCAAAATCAAAAGTAACAGTCAGTATCTGGTGTGGCCACCAGCTGCATTAAGTACTGCAGTGCATCTCCTCCTCATGGACTGCACCAGATTTGCTAGTGCTTGCTGTGAGATGTTACCCCACTCTTCCACCAAGGCACCTGCAAGTTCCCAGACATTTCTGGGGGGAATGGCCCTAGCCCTAGCCCTCACCCTCCGATCCAACAGGTCCCAGACGTGCTCAATGGGATTGAGATCCGGGCTCTTCGCTGGCCATGGCAGAACACTGACATTCCTATCTTGCAGGAAATCACGCACAGAACGAGCAGTATAGCTGGTGGCATTGTCATGCTGGAGGGTCATGTCAGGATGAGCCTGCAGGAAGGGTACCACATGAGGGAGGAGGATGTCTTCCCTGTAACGCACAGCGTTGAGATTCCATACAATGACACACCACCCCAAACCATGACGGACCCTCCACCTCCAAATCGATCCCGCTCCAGAGTACAGGCCTCGGTGTAACGCTCATTCCTTCGACGATGGACGCGAATCTGACCGTCACCCCTGGTGAGACAAAAATGTGACTCGTCAGTGAAGAGCACTTTTTGCCAGTCCTGTCTGGTCCAACGGCGGTGGATTTGCCTATTGCGGACAGTCTGAGCACTGATGGAGGGATTGTGCGTTCCTGGTGTAACTCGGGCAGTTGTTGTTGCCATCCTGTACCTGTCCCGCAGGTGTGATGTTCGGATGTTCCGATAATGTGCAGGTGTTGTTACACGTGGTCTGCCACTGCGAGGACGATCAGCTGTCCGTCCTGTCTCCCTGTAGCGCTGTACGGACATGGCAATTTATTGCCCTGGCCACATCTGCAGTCCTCATGCCTCCTTGCAGCATGCCTAAGGCACGTTCATGCAGATGAACAGAGACCCTGGGCATCTTTCTTTTGGTGTTTTTCAGAGTCAGTAGAAAGGCCTYTTTAGTGTCCTAAGTTTTCATAACTGTGACCTTAATTGCCTACCGTCTGTAAGCTGTTAGTGTCTGAACGACCGTTCCACAGGTGCATGTTCATTAATTGTTTATGGTTCATTGAACAAGCATGGGAAACAGATGTTAAACCCTTTACAATGAAGATTTGTGAAGTTATTTGGATTTTTACAAATTATCTTTGAAAGACAGGGTCCTGAAAAAGGGACGTTTCCTTTTTTGCTGAGTTTATTTGAAATAATTTCAAATACAGTACATGACCAAAGGGATGTGGACACTTGCTCGTCGAACATCTCATTCCAAAATCCTGGGCATTAATATGGAGTTGGTCCCCTTTTGCTACTATAACAGCCTCCACTCTTCTGGGAAGGCTTTCCGCTAGATGTTGGAATATTGCTGCGGGGCTTGCTTCCATTCAGCCAGAAGAGCATTAGTAAGGTCGGGCACTGATTTTGGGTGATTAAGCCTGGCTCGCAGTCCGTGTTCCAATTCATCCCAAAGGTTTCAATGATGTTGAGGTCAGGGCTCTTTGTAGGCCAGTCAGGTTCTTCCACACCGATCTCGACAAACCATTTCTGTATGGACCTCACTTTGTGCATGGGGGCATTGTCATGCTGAAACTGGAAAGGGCCGTCCCCAAACTGTTTCCACAAAGTTTGAAGCACAGAATCTTCTCAAAAGTCATTGTATGCTGTAGCGTTAAGATTTCCCTCCACTGGAATTAAGGGTCCTAGCCCGAACCATGAAAAACAGTCCCAGACCATTATTCCTCCTCCACCAAACTTTACAGTTGGCACTATGCATTTGGCCATGTAGCGTTCTCCTGTCATCTGCCAAACCCAGATTAATCCGTCGGACTGCCAGATGAAGTGTGATTCATCACTCCAGGGAACGCGTTTCCACTGCTCCAGAGTCCAATGGCGGCGAGCTTTACACCACTCCAGCCAATGCTTGGCAATGTGCATGGTGATCTTAGGCTTGTGTGCGGCTGCTCTTCCATGGAAACCCATTTCATGAAGCTCTTGTGCTGACATTGCTTCCAGAGGCAGTTTGGAACTCTAGTGAATGTTGCAGCTGAGGACCGACCATTTTTATGCTCTACGCGCTTCAGCACTTGGTGGTCCCGTTCTGGGAGCTTGTATGGCCTACCACTTCAAGGCTGAGCCTTTGTTGCTCCGAGACATTTCCACTTCACAATAACAGCACTTACAGTTGACCAGGGCAGCTCTAGCAGGGCAGAAATTTGACGAACTAACTTGTTGGAAAGGTGGCATCCTATGACGGTGCCATGTTTAAAGTCACTGAGCTCTTCGGTAAGGACATTCTACTGCCAATATTTGTCTATGGAGATTGCATGGCTGTCAGCAACAGGTTTGACTGAAATAGCCAAATCTGCTAATTTGAAGGCGTGTCCACATACTTTTGTATATGTAGTCTACTCTAGTGGTGCTTGATTGAGCTTGCATGTTGCAATGGAACCAATTAAAAAGTCCCTCGCATGCAAACCCTGTCCCCTGGCACACCAGGCGAAATAAAATGTTCTGATATATACAGAGCTCAACTGAGTAAACTAACTGCAAAGTCTGACACTAAAAACGACTGCTATTGGTTTAGGGGGTCCATAGAGCCCAAAGAGCAAAACTTTTCCCGAGCCAGCTGTTCAGCTTTACGACTTCAACTGATGTGGGTTTTTCTATTGGCATTAATTCACTTTCAAGAGCAACAGAAAATTGTAATCCCACCACCTCACCAGCCACTGCTGTGCGGCTTAGCCCTATGTTGAAAGCAGTGGCCTGATTGAGTAGCATGAAATCATGTGGCTGTTGCCAAGCCTCTGTCCAAATCAATATACCTGTCTACAATGGCGTCATCCTGTCCACAATTAGGTCAGTCAGATAAGGCCAACTGTCACGAAGCAATCAGGTGTTAAATAGATATATATTAGCAGAGGGATTTGTTGTGGTGAAAAAGGTGCATAAGCACTGAACCGCCGTCGGCATGACGGGTGGCGAGTAACCTAAACACGCTACTGCTAACAATGCTAATTTAGCATGCTACTTGCTCCTCGTAGTTGAGATGCTTTCTGGCTTCTAGCAAATAATGTAATTTTACAGTTTTAAGTTTAATGGGGTCCTTAGAATAAAACAATAGATCAATTTTAGATTTGAGTTGTAGTGGAATGCCTGTGAGGGGAAATATCAGGCCTATAGCATGGCTGGCTTGTTTCAACAGCTCATCACTAAGTGATTATGTTAATTTGATTAGGTTCACTTATTATATCACCGTCTCTTATGAAGGGGGAAACATATGTAAAAATCCAGTATTTCCCAAGAAATTCCATTTCACCTTGAAAATGACTGTTACTTTGTGGGAAAATTCTTGTTACTCAGTACTGCCTATACTTGCCATATTCTGTAGGCTAGTTTATGTTCAGACTGTATGTAACATTATAGAAGTTCTCCTGTTGGGATCATAATGAAAGCACTAGGGCTGTCCCCGTGTCTTGTCTTTCGACAAATCGATTGGACAAAATTAAAACGTATTTTTCTATATATAGACACACCCTATGTGTTTTTAATAAAATAAACTCTATGTAGGCTACTGAACTTTTCTGATGCTTTAACCACACTGTTTGATTAAATAATTAAGACCCACAAATTACTTGACGAAGCCAGAGATTAAGGTCTTGAAGTTGCTGGTAATAGGCTACACCAGCAGTCAACAACCTTTTCCATTTGGATTGCCAATTTAGCTTAACATTTCTACCCATCTGCATGCCAGTTATGATTTTCCTATGCAACTTTTCATGGAACAGTTTCATTAAATGTATAATAGTCTTTGTATCTCAATCATTGTCTATGGTTAATCTACATTCTATCTAAATGAGAATTATACAAATCTAAAGGTAACTTTTATTGCCATTGCCAACTTTGTAAAAATAGCCTACATAAAGCCAACAAATAAAAACATTGCAGCCTGCAGGTAGAAAATGTCCTAATAAAAATGAATATCCTATCAATCACATTTGATACCCATGGCCTGTCTGCAACAAACTTGAAACATTGTATCAACTAGGTGGCAAGAGACTGGCACTAGCAAAATTGCAACATTGTATAAAATATTCTGGGCCCTGAAGAGTTTCCTGCACCAGTGAGCTCTGGATAGACAGCTGTAGGCAATTTATGCAAGGGATAAGAAGTAATCAGGTATTTTATGACGTTTCCACTGGATCAGAGCATTACATTTTGCCCTTTCATGCTGAGTGGTTATAGAAAGGGAGAGAGCTGGAAATATGTTTTAAATACTTTGAGGAACTATTGACATTCTCAATTGATTCTAAAAACCGACTTTGTTTACTTGCTCTTTGAGGTGAAAACCTTTCTTTGAGGAGCTCCACAGTTTATTATTGGTGGTAAATTAAGACAATCGCAAATACTATCAGACAACCCCAAATCAGCACATGTATAGGCCTACATTTGCGCGCAGGCCAGGTATACTAGTCCTACTTCTATATGCGTAATCAGGTGTGAGTCCTTACTCAATATTGACGGGCGCATTTCAAACAAAAGACCATGAATAAATTGACAACTTGTAAATGGAATGAAATAAAAAAAACTTGTTTCTCACAAGTGTAGCATAGGTTGTGAGTTCTGCAAACATAATGTCCACTCCGACAATGACAACGGTAAACGACTGTAATAATAATATATTGAATGCATTAACAAATTATTGTATCCAAACAAACATTGCAGATTAGAAATGATTGGAATTAACGGTAAATGTAGGCTACTACTGGTGATATATGTTATGGGGAATTGATAGACACAACAAACCATGCACACCAATGAAGTTATGAAACAATGAATACACAGGAAATGGCGGGAGACAGCGCATTCTGGAGGGAGAAGTCCCTTCTGCATCTGAGCCACACTGCCATTATTCTTGGACTGTGTCATGCCCGCAGCCTTCTCAATGGATTAGTCCACTGAGACAGGCGCAAATCAAACAGGTGTCTCGTGTGCTATGATATATTTACAACTGCACAATTTATTATTATTATTATAAAATAAAATAAAATGTAAAGCCTCTTGACCAAACAATCGACCAGTTTACTAAATGGGGTCAGCCCTAGAAAGTATACACAGTTTGAACACTGTTCCTCCCCCTACAGAGTCACTTCCTGGTCCTCTGAGCTTTGCAGTCACATTAACTCTTTTGCACTTCCAGTTACCCGGCTGAGTTTTTTTACAACCCTCTGCCTGTCTTTTTCCAACTCAGTCAGAAACTCACTCTCCACTGCCCTGCGCACTAGCGCCACTTCCGCCCTTCTACCCTTGTGACTCTACCTCAGTCGCTCAACACTGTGTCAGTCAGCACAGTCAACTGTTTACTTAACCCCTTGTCCCTCCTCTTTTTCTCTCAGGCATCTGCTTGAACTGCCAAGGGAACACCAAAGGACCCGGCTGTGAGGAATGCAAGTATAATTTCTACCGGAGGCCCGACGCTGCCCTTACTGAAGTCTGCGTCCCCTGCCCCTGCTCCAGCGTCACCTCTTCTGGCAGCTGCCACCTTGGTGAGTCTCCGAATCTACTCCGCCACTGACCACCACCTCATTTAATAACTCTGCCAACTCTGGCTGGCTGTGTCTCTCCCCTTTGTGGGCAGGAAGCAGGGAGGCCAAAGCGGGAAGTGCCCCTACATTTGTTTTGGTTTACAAGACTGACTAACTGGCTTAATTATGTAATAGTAGCTGCCAAGAAGCAGCCATTATAATTTTCGACAGACATCTTGTACTAACACACAGCAGAGTTTAGATCCTTTTGACTAGAGAAGGTTTAGGATTCAGTAAAGGACCAATGTTCTATCCCCCTCTTAGTCCATTTTCTGTTTCCTATTGAGATTTGTTAACAAACCACATCTATGAGAACAATTTCAACATTTTCAATGTTTCATCATGTTCGCAAGTGTTGTAATAGCCCTGGTTGTAATAGCTTGTTTTCTGTCAGTACAGTCAGTTGTTCCATGCCAGAGTGGTGTGTTTTTATCTCAGTGGAGATCTCTCTCTCACCTTCTCTCTCTCACCTTCTCTCTCTCCCCTCCCTCTATCACCCCCCCCCCCCCCCCCCCCCCGTCTCTATTCAATTCAACGGGATTTATTATTTTTAATAGATAATTTTTTTAAAGTGCAATAAACAGTTAGAAATTAACAGTAAACATTACACTCACAAAAGATATGTTTCAAATGTCATATTATGGCCATGTACAGTGTTGTAACGATGTGTAAATAGTTACAAAAGGTACAATAAATAAACATAAATATAGGTTGTATTTACAATGGGGTTTGTTCTTCACTAGTTGACCATTTCTTGTGGCAACAGGTCACAAATCTTGCTGCTGTGGTATTTCACCTAATAGATCTGGGAGTTTATCAAAATGGTGGGTCTGTGTAATCTGAGGGTAATATGTGTTGCTAATATGGTCATACATTTGGCAGGAGATTAGCAGAAGTACAGCTCAGTTTCCACCTCATTTTGTGGGCAGTGTGCACATAGCCTGTTTTCTGTTGAGCGCCAAGTCTGCCTTCGACGGCCTTTCTCAATAGCAAGGCTCACAGAGTCTCTAAATATAGTCAAAGCTTTCCTTAATTTTGGGTCAGTCACGGTGTTCTGGTATTCTTCCACTGTGTACTCTGTTTAGGGCCAAATAGCATTCCAGTTGACTCAGTTTTTTTGGTTAATTTAAATGTGTTGCTGTCCTAGGGCTCTGAGGGGTCTGTTTGTGTTTGTGAACAGAGCCCCAGGACCAGCTTGCTTAGGGGACTCTTCTCCAGGTTCATCTCTCTGTAGGTTATGGCAGGTTTGGGAATCGCTTCCTTTTAGGTGGTTGTAGAATTGGAACTACTTTTTACTGGATTTTGATCATTAGCGGGTATCGGCCTAATTCTGCTCTGCATGCATTATTTGGTGTTTTACATTGTACATGGAGGATGTTGTTGCAGTCTCAATTTGGTGTTTGTCATATTTGTGTTAATTCTTGGTTGGTGAGCGGACCCCAGACCTCACAACCATAAAGGTAAATGGGTTCTATAACTGATTCAAGTATTTATAGCCAGATCCTAATTGGGATGTCAAATTTTATTTTCCATTTGATGACGTAGAAGGCCCTTCTTGCCTTGTCTCTCAGATCGTTCACAGATTTGTGGAAATTACCTGTGGTGCTGATGTTTAGGCCGAGGTTGGTATAGTTTTTTTGTATGCTCTAGGGCAATGGTGTCTAGATGGAATTTGTATTTGTGGTCCTGGAAACTGGACCTTTTTTGGAACACCAATATTTTTGTATTACTGAGATTTACTGTCAGGGCCCAGGTCTGGCAGAATCTGTGCAGAAGATCTAAGTGCTGCTGTAGGCCCTCCTTGGTTGCAGACAGAAGCACCAGATCATCAGCAAACAGAAGACGTTTGACTTCAGATTCTAGTAGGTTGAGGCCGGGTGCTGCATGCTGTTCTAGTGCCCCCGCCAATTCATTGATACACTATAAATACAAAGGTATGTGGACACCCCTTCAAATTAGTGGATTCGGCTATTTCAGCCACACCGTTGCTGACAGGTGTGTAAAATCTAGCACACAGCCATACAATCTCCATAGACAAACATTGGCAGTAGAATGGCCATACTGAAGACCTCAGTGACTTTCAACGTGGCACCGTCATAGGATGCCACCTTTCCAACAAGTCAGTTCATCAAATTTCTGCCCTGCTAGAGCTGTAACGGCTCAGCTACGAAGTGGTAGGCCACACAAGCTCACAGAACGGGACCGCCGAGTGCTGAAGCGCACACTCACTACGAAAATGCCCCTGGAAGCAACGTTAGGAGCTTCATGAAATGGGTTTCCAATGCCGAGCAGCCGCACACAAGCCTAAGATCACCATGCGCATTGCCAAGCAACGGCTGGAGTGGTGTAAAGCTCGCCGCCATTGGACTCTGGAGCAGTGGAAACGGGTTCTCTGGAGTAATGAATTATGCTTCACCGTCTGGCAGTTCGACGGCCGAATCTGGGTTTGGCGGATGCCACGAGAACACTACCTCCCCGAATGCATAGTGCCAACTGTAAAGTTTGGTGGAAGAGGAATGAATAATGGTCTGGGACTGTTTTTCATGGTTTGGGCTATCCCCCTTAGTTCCAGTGAAGGGAAATCTTGACTGGCCTGCACAGAACCCTGACCTCCACATACTTTTGACATTTGCTCAGTACATTGTTTTCACTGAGGAAATGTACGAGTCTGTTGTTAATGATGATGTAGAGGATATTCCCAAGGTTGTTGTTGACTCATATCCCATGGTTGGTATTGGGGTCAAATTTGTCTTCACTTTTGTGGATTGGGATGATCAGTCCTTGGTTCCAAATATTGGGGAGAATTCCAGAACTGAGGATGATGTTAGTGTTTAAGTATAGCCAATTGGAATTTGTGGTCTGTGTATGTTTTATCATTTCTCCCCCCTCTCTCTCTCCTCCCCTCTCTGTGTGGTCCACTCCTGTTCATGCTGTATAACATACTTGAGATAAAGGCTCTTTAGAGGACACTGATCAGACCGGGTGTTTTCTGATCTGTTTTCTCTTTAAGACCTATTCTAGACTGATATTTAGCGAAGCAAAATTCTGTCTGGTGATCCCAGGCCATCTTCTCACCATAATCTACCACCTACCAATCAAATAGCCTTCCCCACCATAGCCTTTGGGGGTTTGTTTCATTTTATGAAGCCTTATAACTTTAGCCCCAATTAACGACAAGGTTTATTTAGCAATCCCTGATTTTAAAGTAGTTTTCTCTAGAAGGAGATGGCACTCTGTAGGGATCACTGCCCTGCAGAACGATTCTCTTACAAGCAGGCTTAAGTCATCTATCAAAGTGATAAATGCATCCAATATACATCTTATCCTCCTTGAAATTACTCCTGATGCTTCCTTCTTGTGAAGGAGAGACTGCAAAAGTAGCCATTTCACAGTGATTAAGTGCTCTGTGTTTGGACTGCAGGGTAAGTAGGCAATTAGTGACCTTCTGCACAAGGATAAAAAGTGGATTAAATACACACAGGTTGTGCTCATAAGCAGGGGTGCAACTTTCACCAGGCCCCTCCACATTCTGAAATTGCATTTTTGTGCCCCCTACCAGTTTTATCATTGGAATGTGATACAAATGAGGCTACTGTGTGCTTTAGGACCATGCGAACGCCTCCGAGCGGTCAGGTAGGCAGTTTTGGAGTGTTTATCCGAGAGAAAAAAAATATTATGTCCCCTCCACTTCTAAAACCAAAGTTGCGCCCCTGCTCATAAGGCCATTCATGGAATGACTTGAAAAGCATTTTCGCTGGAGATTTAGATTTTCCACTGAGCAGGCTTTTTAGTTCAGGAGTTTGCCTAATCTGGGTTATGAGAGTTTGCATATGAACTCAGGATTAATGGGATAGTTCACACATGATAAAATATATTTTTTAAATCATACCTTAAAATTAGTCTATGGGCGAAGAGAGACAGTTCCAATGTGTTACTTAGTCACTGCCCTGGAATGCTGTTCAGACTATAGGCGTGCCATCTCTCAAGTAATTCAAACCAAGTTATTACACAACCACTTTGAGGAATAGCAACTCTGCCAGGGATTGTGTCATTAAACTACTTGGTTTGAAGGTATTATGATGATTTTAGCCTACTTTTTTTTAAGGATTTTGAATTGCTTAGATTGGTATATTTAAAGGCAAGGTGCAGTCAAAAACTTGATTTTGAAATAATACTGTGAAATTGTGGAAAGGATAATAATGCCCTTTTAGTGTAAGAGCTGTTTGAAAAGACCACCTGAAATTTCAGCCTGTTTTGGTGGGATGGAGTCTTGCCCTGCCTGGTGACATCACCAGGCTGTAAATTAGTTTATGGATCAATAAGAAAAAGAGTTCCAAACCTCTCAGCCAATAACAGCTAGTTTTCAGTTTCCCCCTCCCCAGTCAGACCACTTCCCCTCCCCAGTCAGACCACTTCCCCTCCCCAGTCAGACAGTTCCCCTCCCCAGTCAGACACCACTTCCCCTCCCCAAGTCCGACCACTTCCCCTCCCGCAGTCCAGAGCCACTTCTCCCTCCCCAGTCAGACCATCCCCCCTCCCCGGTCAGACCACTCTCCCTCCCCGGTCAGACCACTCTCGCCTCCCCGGTCAGACCACTCCCCTCCCCGGTCAGACCACTCGCCCCCTCCCCGGTCAGACCACTCTCCCTCCCCGGTCAGACCACTCCCAGACAGTCCTAGCTAAATTCTTGCTTGAGAAATTGCTCTTGGCTGAGAACCACATATTAAAAATTATAAATAAATTGATAACCGTCACAGTAAGATACTTAATTGCTACCCAGAAATGATTTGACATTGAGATAAAAATGGCTGCATTGGACCTTTTTAAAGTTATTGCATGTCACAGTATACCATCAAATTGTTGAATTGCTTACCACCACCTTTAATGGCAATTGATTCACTCTTGTCCTTCATACTCTACCTATATAATGGCACAATATATTAGATGTACCTAGATTGTCCTTGATGTGGAAGCGTCACAGCTGTTTTAGCACCGTTCAGTCTTCATTCAATCTTTTTAGTATCTATTGATGGATCCAACTCCCCGTCTCTGTCATTTAACTACACACACTACTACTACTATTCACTCACTCACACAGCGTTTAATGCACAGTAAGAATGATTGACAGCCAAACTGAAGGGACCACAGAGGAAGAGACTGGTTGCCCTGGCAACGCCAACAAGTGTTAAAATGCCTGTACCCCTGATAATGCACTGGGAGGGCTGTGAAAGCCCCTCTGGCTAAGTTGATGATGGGGATAAATGCTCCTGCAGTCCAATGCATACAAATGGAGGGTCAATCAGATACAGTGCGTCCTGGGGTGTTTTTGTCTACCGAGCAACGCCTGGCTGCTGACTATGAAATAGGCTAGTATCTTCTTTAATAAAATGTTATGCTGTTTCAAATGAAACAAAATACCCTGCTCTTGTTAAAGCTTTTAGAATTAATTTGGTTTGCTTGTTCCAGAGATTATTGCATCCATTCATCCAATACTTCACTGACTGTATACAACAGCAGCATACTGAATGGAATTCTGTGTGTTATGTTTATTTGAGTTAGTAAATCCAAGAAGGATAATGTAGCATTTTATTGCATTTTATCACCTACCAATCATAAAATCAAAATATATAGCTATGCCGATATTGGATGGGTATTTCACGACTCATTCACATTTTTACAACAAACTTCTGCATAACTGCTTCTTCAGCACGTTTAGGAGCATGTCTTCTCCTGTTAAACTTACAACCTGGTCCCTAGATTTGGATGTGCAGTGGGGGCGACAGCTTGACCCCTTGAGCGTGTGTTGGGTGGCAGGTATCCTAGCTTTTAATAGCGTTTGTCCAGTAACTTAAAGGTCGCTGGTTCGAATCCCTCAGCCAACTGGGTGAAATATATGTCTGTGCCCTTGAGCAAGGCGACCCTAATTGCTCTTGTAAGTCGCTCTGGATAAGAATGTCTGCTAAATGACTAAAATGTTAAAAAATATATATATATGTGCTTCGGCACGTCTCATCTTATTCTCCACTGACTCAGAAGATTGAAGTGTGTGTGTTTGCTGAGGAGGAGAGAAGGATGAGAGGGGATGGAGGGGAGATTCTTGTCATCCACTAAGCAGTGAAGGAAACTGGGGGGAGCCCCCTAGCTACCACATGCCTCCTCGCTCGTGTGTCCCAGATCTTGGTTTAGTTTCACATGCTCTGTCTAGCATGGGTAGCATTGGTCACAGTGTCACTGGCCAAGACGCTGAGCGAATTGTAAGCGGGAGTGTTATACTGTAGTCTAGTCTATCAAGCAAACAGGCTTGGAGATGTATAATATAAGGGTCGTGTGGGTTGAGGTCTCTGTCAGTCACCTCACAACACCCCTGACCCATGGAAATCCAAAGCCATTTTTAATATGATGTGATAGAAGGAAACTGCAACAACCAAAAACATTTTTTTGTTTATTCATATGCTGCTAAAAGCTGAATTTCAATATACAATACATACAGAACCTCATAGATTTCAGACCAATGCTGATTCTTGTAATTTTGTGAGCGTTTTCCATCTAGGGAAGGATCCTGCCTCCATTAATTTGCTATCGGGTCAGAAATTGGGCCATCCTGTGTACACATGACCCAAATCTATGAATATGTCACTTTGAGGTTTTAATTAACTACTCGAAGGCCTATGAATGTCTTTTGGGAAGAAGCCTCTACACTGGTACTCAGTTAATAATTCAACAATTCACTAGATAAATGATCAACATGGTACTGTACATACATGTAATGTTAAATGGTTTCAAGAGGCAGTTACGTGCTTTTCCTGATTCTAAGTCCTCGTTTTGAAAGGTAGCATGCTGTGTTTCCTGTATCTGTTTGTTAGTTCCTTGTCAGTGGTGCTGACAGATGAGTTTATTAAGGGGCCACGTGTCCAGCTGGCAGCCACCCTGCTGTTTCCTTCCACAACACAGGAGCGGACCAACAGTACAACTTCCTGTCATCCTGTAGTTTTCAGACCAGAGGTTCCCCTGCTTTGTTTCCCCCTCCAGGGCCACTCTATATCCCAAAAAAGTATTAACAACCAGTGTATATGAAACACTGAGTACGTTTACATGCACATTAATAATTTGATATCAAACTGATTATGGCAGTAGGCTGAGTATGGCATTAGTCATGTAAAAAACACCTTACTCTGCTCATCTTAATCGATGTAAGGTCAAAATCGAAGTAACACAATTTCCCCTCTGCTGTTCACTGGAAGCTGCACATTGAGATAAATAAGGTATGGTGGGACAAGGGGACGTCAGAGGTTCCAGTTTTGCTTTAGTTATGGCCATGACCTTGTAGGCTCAGGCAATTTCTGCAGACAGATACAAGTCTGTGTTTTGACCAACATTAATACAGCAGTTCTGTATGTTTTAAAATGGGACTCCCCTGTGGCAAAAGTCAAATGAATTGCACATGAAGGATTTATCACATTTGCAATGCAAATTATTTTACACTCTGGTTCACCCAATACACTGAGGCTGGATATTTATTAGGCGAAAGGTAAAAAGGCCAATGCTAGAAGAGGAAACTGTTTCTCTGTCTCTCTCTCACTCTGTCAAATGACACTTTTTCACTAGATAATGTAGTGTCATTAGGCTCCCTACAATGATCTGGCACGCACCACACAGGTTTTAATCGTCTGGCACGCACCACACAGGTTTTAATCGTCTGGCACGCACCACACAGGTTTTAATCGTCTGGCACGCACCACACAGGTTTTAATCGTCTGGCACGCACCACACAGGTTTTAATCGTCTGGCACGCACCACACAGGTTTTAATCGTCTGGCACGCACCACACAGGTTTTAATCGTCTGGCACGCACCACACAGGTTTCAAGGAGTGTCTGAGGAACCTGAATAGTTCCAGCATGCGTCACTAACCTGTCATTGTGTGTATAAGCGTGTGTGTGAAATGAATTTTCAGCCTCTGCTGCAACAGTAAATGCTTTTAAATGAGCCCCTCTAATATTTCACTAATTGTCACCGCCTTCTATTTCCCTGCTGTGACTGATGATGGTCATTATCCTCCTAGCCTGTTACTCTGCACATTACCTGTGAAATTGGTTTAGCTCAAAGTGTATTCCTCCTGAGTGGCAATCATCTGATGAGTCGAGGTTCTTTGATCTGCTTGGTTTACATTCTGTTGGCAGTCCTTTGCAGAAGGCAAAGTGAGAGAAGGTACAGAGAGGGGTTCTAGTGCTTAGATGTAGATTTATATGTCACCATTCACCAAGCCTTTGCACCAGAGCAAATTTCACACCTTTTTGTTTATCTTCCTCACAATTGAACAATCATGAGGTAAAGTTAACTCAAATAGTAAAACAGTAGAAGAAATGGTGCTTTTGCATTCTTTAATTACCTCTCGTTGCCATAAGAGCAAGTGACTGATCGATTAATTAATGATATCTGACAATACATTTGAAGTCAGTACTCACTCTTAATGAAAGCTATTAAACTACAGTACCCCCAGTGTGTCTGAGAACGAGATTACTGTACGCACAGTCTCTCTGGCATGTTTTTTCTCTGAAGACCTTAGACTTTGTGGGCCACGACACATCCATTTTGAGTTTAGTGATTAAAATTCAGGGCATAAAAAACAAAGACGATGCATTTTGAGGAGATCTTGTTATGGTTTGTTTTCACAGTTTTTTTGAACACGACTCGCCTCTGGCGGATAACAGAGGCTTCTGTTGTTAATCCTTTTTTCATTAGATTTGGAGTAAAGAGGGCACAGAAACAAAGGGAAGAGTGGAACCAACCGCACAGATTGTGGAGCTCCGATGTAGAACAGAAATGTGTCAGTCATATGTTGGGGATTCAGTTTAATAGTACAGGACTAGCTGCTCATGCAATTCCACCATTTAGGAGGTGCATGAATGAGAGAATGGACACACCACCTTTCTTTCTGATATTATTTATTCTAGACTGTTTGGCCCTGTGTACTTCTGGTTGTAAAATGCATCTGGTGATAGGATTGTAGCCACAGAGGGACATTGGATGTTTCTGGTCAACTAGGTGTACAGTATGTGCAGAGGACAAATCACTATCTTAGTGTGATGGGATCTTGGTGTGACGGGATGGGCGTTGAAAGTTAGTGTACTCAGCTTCTTGATGGTATCCTAGCATCTTTGTCAATAATAATAATAATAATAATATATGTCATTTAGCAGATGCTTTTATCCAAAGTGACTTAGTCATGAGTGCATACATTTTACATATGGACAGTCCTGGGAACTGAACCCACTATCCTGGCTTTGCAAACACCATGCTCTACCAACTGAGCAAGGCCATGACGTACTTTATGTTGACTTCTTATCCACAGAGAGAATAAATGAAACCCGTCAATATAAGCAAGTGGGGGGGACACTTTAGCCTAGCACATTCCTGAATGCTTCACATGTGAAGTTGTCTCTGGTGGAACTGTAATGTTACATCTCTGCCACAGTGCTTATGCATCCTGAGAAAAGTTGCTTTGTGCAGAGATTTGCCGTCCAAAAAATAAATAAAAGGACGTTGTAATATTAGCGTTTTGTTCTCACAAAAAAGCTCTTATTGTGCTGTGTAAAGCATCATTTCTATTTTTCAGTTTGAAGTGTTCAATTGTCTATCATACAAGCACAACCCATGCTACTGTCAAGCGCTCCAAAATGTTTATCCCATAGAATGCTACCACCACCTAGTGGTAGAAGGTCTTCTTGACTCCCCATACTGAATCATGCTGTGATGTTTCTATCTTCCTCCCAGACCCCAGGGGACAATCTGTGTGTGACCAGTGTAAGCCAGAGTACCAGGGGCCCCACTGTGACCAGTGCAGGGGTGGCTTCTACAATGCGGACAGCATCTGCCTTCCTTGCAACTGCAGCGGGAACGCCGACCCCGGAACCTCGCCCCGCATCTGCAACCCTGAGACGGGTCACTGCCTGAGCTGCGTCAACAACACGTCGGGGAAACACTGCGAGCGCTGCGCTGAAGGATACGTGGGTAGTGCCATCATCCACAGCTGCAAAGGTCAGAATCATTTAATAATAATCATCATCATTCATGTGGATGACAAGTGCTTCAAAGCAATTAACTCTGGTAGTGTTAAATTTCATCTTGCTTACTGTCTGTGTTAAATTAAAATTTTGACAATGTAACTCTAATGCAGTGTTATTTTTTCATCACTCTTATAAGCGTTAATATAATACTAGATTATAACAATGGATTCATATGTACACTGTGAAAGTGTTAAATATACATTAACAACGTTTCTATGACTGAGATATTCTCCTGTAATCACCATTGAATAATTGCACTGTAATATTAAAGATGTATAATAAAATCAACAAACAAAGCTGAGGATGCATAATAGTAAAACAATTAGCAGTGACCTTTATCAAGAGTGTTCATTGTGCTAAACAGACACACTTGCCTCTCTTCCCCAGCTATAGTCACTCCCACCCCTGAGCAGAACACGACAACAACCGCCTCCACCACCACCCTGACCCTGCGCTCCACCACCACTACCCCCTCTAGTGGCCAAACTATGACTTCCACCTCCAACGCCACCACCACTCAGCTGACCACCACAGCCTCCAGCACCACACCAGGTCTCCTCGCCAACACCACGGCCGCCATCTCCGAGGTCTCCTGGACCCAGTTCAATGTCATCGTCCTCGCGGTGATCATTGTGGCAGTGGTGGTGCTGATGGGCGTGGCGGGCGGTGTCTATACCTACCGTGAATACCGCAACCGCAAGCTGAACGCTCCGTTCTGGACCATCGAGCTTAAGGAGGATAACATCAGCATCAGCAGCTACCACGACAGCCTGCCCAACATGGGGGACGTGTCGGGCCTGCTGGAGGAAGAGGCCAGCATGGAGGTGGCGCCCAACGGCCAGCTGGCGCTTAGCAGCCCCATCAACATGTACAAGGCGTGATGATGGGCCATGGGTGGGGATGCTTCTTCTTCTTTGGAGTTTTAACGCCGGTGTGCAAGCTAATATTTATTGGTGTTACCGCAGCCTTCTGGACTAGTGTGATAAAGACGCATCCTCCGGGAAACTGTATTCTGTCCCATCTCTACCACACCCACCAACCCCACCCGTGGTGGCCACACCCACCATGAAACTCTGACTGGGGGAGGGATGTCTCTGACTGGGAGAGGCAGGGAGGGGGGAGGAAGGTCTCAGACTGGGAGAGGCAGAGATGGGGGGGAGGGAGGTCTCTGACTGGGAGAGGCAGAGAGGGGGGAGGAAGGTCTCGGACTGGGAGAGGCAGAGATGGGGGAGGTTTATCGTCCAGTCCTCAGGATTTGAATAATAAATGATCTGCTTGTTGTGATGACTTCAACAGAGAGAATAATGTTGCGGTTACTAAAATGAGGAAGAGCTGGAAGGATGGACTAACTACAGAATCAGAAATCCAGTGACTCCTGAGTCACCCAGACTGGGAGAAAACATGTAACATGACAACCTGAGTTTGAATGGTTCAGAAGGGCCTGGGAGTTTGAATGGTTCAGAAGGGCCTGGGAGTTTGAATGGTTCAGAAGGGCCTGGGAGTTTGAATGGTTTCAGAAGGGCCTGGAGTTTGAATGGTTCAGAAGGGCCTGGGAGTTGAATGGTTCAGAAGGGCCTGGGAGTTTGAATGGTTCAGAAGGGCCTGGGAGTTTGAATGGTTCAGAAGGGCCTGGGAGTTTGAATGGTTCAGAAGGGCCTGGGAGTCTTTGTGCCCTTCATGATTCAACCTTTGAGCCACAGGGAACCACATTGAGCTAGGAAGAGAGTGAAGGTGAGCATGTGGAGGTCCGTGAAGGCTGAGTGTCCAGCCAGGCCTGTGAAACCAGTGAACTGAAGCCCACTCTGAAACGCTGCATCACACAATCAAAAACATACTGAATATTGACAGTAGGTGCACCTCTTCATATACACATCCTCAAACACTATGTTTGCACATACAGTACTGCATACACATGCACAAGCACTAAATAAAACACACACACATGCACACCTTGTACCATAATAAAACACATACACACAAAATAAAGACAGAGTGTATTGTCCTGGTTGGTTTCAATAGAGGATAACTTGTTTCAGAATTGTTCATTTACATTGTATAATGAGAGAGAAAATGGACAATAGTTTTGCGACGATTATGATTCATACAACACTGCTGTGGGGCCATTTTGGTATGTTTGACACTAAAATGAAATGATTGCAGGGCTCTGGTACACTGTTAAGTCCAGGGCATCTATTTCACTAGGAGAAAACAAGAGGCTCCAGATTTTAAACAAGTGTTTTTGTTCATTTTATTTGATAATTTATTGCTTTTTGTTTTCCTCAATAAGCTTACTGCTAATGTGTTGCACAGCCAGATTTTAGCCATGCAGATGCCAGAAGGCCCATTACAGAAAATGTATTGGTTTACGGCTGAAACTGAAGTTAAGGCAGGAGAAGTCATTTTCATGGTTTCTTATTTTATTCATAATAATAATAATAATAATGAACTGGATTTGTGTAGCAAGTGCTCAAATAGTTTTACTATTATCCACTACTTCCACCTGGATGATGACGCTCGAGTTCAGTAGGCATGAAACAGAAGAAAAAGACTGAAACGGGGACACACTACCTGGACTTGTTTTCGTTTTCTGTTTCAAAACATTTTACCACCCGTGTTACCTACTGAACATGACCCAGCTGTCACAGTGGACAGATGAGGAAGTGCATCATACTAATTAAGAATCAGGGGGTGATTATGTGGGCATGATTGTCTGAGGGCCTGACTGGGAATTTAGCCAGGACAGCGGGGTTTAACAACACCCAGACTCTTGCAACTTTTTTGGAGCATAGCTAGTCATTTATGGAAAAGGATTAAACCATTTAGCGGTGAATTCAAAAGCATGCGGAAATAGGGAAGGCAGAGCTCTTTCCCAATTATTTTGAATACAACGCAAACTGGTTTGAATTATGAGATTTGGTAGAACTATTGTCACCATACCAGATAAAGGTTTCTTTGAAATTGTTATTACATGACCTTGTGCACCGAGTGTACAAAACATTAGGAACACCTTCATAATATTGAGTTGGACCCTCTTTAGCTCTCAGAACAGCCTCATTTATTCAGTGCATGGACTCTACAAGGTGTCCAAAGCGTTCCACAGGGATGCTGGCCCATGTTGACTCCAATGCTTTCCACAGTTGTGTCAAGTTGGCTGGTAGTGGATCTCTGCTCTGAATAGCTTGTTCAATCTCATCCCGCAGATGCTCAATTGGATTTAGATCTGGTGACTGGGCAGGCCACTCTTTGTGGAACCATTCCTGGACAATCCTAGCCTTGTAGCATGGGTCATTTTCCTGCTGAAAAAATCAATTTGCAGATGGATACACTGCTGCCATGAAGGGATGCACTCAGTGTATATCAAATGTCCAGTTTCAGTTATCAAAAATGGTTCTAACCTTCCTTCAAGCTGCTCAACGGATCTGAAGCTTTGAACCCCCCCCCCCCATTTCCCTGCAATACATTTCTCCCCATCTTTCCACCTAGAGATAATATGCTCTTACTCCCTCAGGTACTGTCCTGCTCATTGTAAATATGAACATGATGTACAGATTGGTTGTAAATAAGAAGCTACTATTGTAGATAGGAGAGGGTGAATTATTTTCAGGACTGGGAGATTCTGGGCCTCTGGGTTGTTTTGACATTCAGGCATATTAGAGGTATTCTCAACTCTGATCTCTTCCCATTGAAACGACATACCAACCATAATTCTTCCATAGAAGCATAGGTGCTGAGATTTACCAGATGCCTTTTCTGTCTGATACACCTTGTACATACCACAGCTAATGTAACCTACCAAAATTAAACTCTGTTTTTGTTAAATTTGTGTCAGTGTTGTTAATTTATTATATGAATGGTGCAATATGCAGAAATTGCTCCGGCATTTCCTTTTTGATCAAATTTGAATAGTTTGCCAAATTTCAGTTTGTGACAAAACAAGCAGTCATTGTGTACCATCTAAAGCGCTGTGAAATTGTATTTTCAGTTTGAAGCTGGTGTACAAAACCTAAAGTAAAAGACGCAAAAACTAAACTTAAGAACGGGAAGCATAGAAATAACACACATACTTTAGAACAGATCTACCACTTCTCACTTAATATGGAGTTGGTCCCCCTTTTGCTGCCACAACAGCCTCCACTCTTCTGGGAAGGCTTTCCACTAGATGTTGAAACATTGCTGCAGGTACTTGCTTCCATTCAGCCACGAACATTAGTGAGGTCGGGCACTGATGTTGGGCGATTAGGCCTGGCTCGCAGTCGGCGTTCCAATTCATCCCAAAAGTGTTCGATGGGGTTGAGGTCAGGGTTCTGTGTAGGCCAGTCAAGTTCTTCCACACAAACCATTTTTGTATGGACCTCACTTTGTGCATGGGGCATTGTCATTCTGAAACAGGAAAGGGCCTTCCCCAAACCGAATCGTCTAGAATGTCATTGTATGCTGTAGCGTTAAGATTTCCCTTCACTGGAACTAAGGGGCCCAAACCATGTAAAACAGCCCCAGACCATTATTCCTCCTGCACCAAACTTTACAGTTGGCACTATGCATTCGGGCATGTAGCTTTCTCCTGTCATCCACCAAACCCAGATTTCGTCCTTTGGACTGCCAGATGGTGAAGCCTGATTCATCACTCCAGAGAACTCGTTTACACTCTTCCAGAGTCCAATGGCGGCAAGCTTTAAACCACTCCAGCCGACGCTTGGCATTGCGCATGGTGATCTTAAGCTTGTGTGAGGCTGCTCGGCCATGGAAACCCATTTCATGAAGCTCCCGACAAACAGTTATTGTGCTGACGTTGCTTCCAAAGGCAGTTTGGAACTCGGTAGTGGGTGTTGCAACCGAGGACAGACACAATTTTACACTATACGCATCAGCACTCAGCGGTCCCGTTCTGTGAGCTTGTGTGGCCTACCACTTCGCGGCTGAGCCGTTGTTGCTCCTAGACGTTTCCAATTCACAATAACAGCACTTACAGTTAATCGGGGCAGCTCTAGCAGGGCAGAAATTTGATGAATTGACTTGTTGGAAAGGTGGCATCATATGACGGTGCCACGTTGAAAGTC
Organism: Salvelinus sp. IW2-2015; assembly: GCF_002910315.2. Lineage (NCBI taxonomy): Eukaryota > Metazoa > Chordata > Actinopteri > Salmoniformes > Salmonidae > Salvelinus > Salvelinus sp. IW2-2015. The sequence continues at coordinate 1,120,250 of NW_019957565.1, forward strand.
ACTGAGCTCTTCAGTAAGGCCATTCTACTGCTGCCAATGTTTGTCTATGGAGATTGCATGGCTGTGTGCTCGATTTTATACACCTGTCTGCAACGGGTGTGGCTAAAATAGCCGAATCCGCTAATTTGAAGGGGTTTCCACATACCGTGTACACTATATATACAAAAGTATATCAGGGATCATCAACTAGATTCAGCCACGGGACGATTTTGTTCTGGAGCGGATGGTCGGGCGGCCAGAACATAATTACAAATCATTTGTAGACTGAAAATTGACCGCAAGAATAATTTCAAACCTTGCTTACATTTGTATAAAATCACGTGTCTCTCTGTTATGTGATTACAGAGGGTTCCTGGTTCGCGCCCGTGTCGGGGCGAGGGGACGTACTAAAGTTATACTGTTACACATACTGTTAATTTATTTTCTTAGTGTCTCACAGAATTCCTTTTCGAGGTTTGGATGGTCACTTTGAAAATATGGATTTTGTGTTCACATTTTTGAAGTTGTAGCTTATTTCTGACACCCAGGGTTTTGAACCTTTTTTATATATATTTTTTTTTTGTAAGTTTGCTGGTTATTTAGCAACGTCCAAAATCTTCTGGGTCGCATTTTTACAGCAATGCTAGTGGAAACTGAACCAGCTAGTGGTGCATACAAAAGCATGGGGCACATGAAGGAAAGCAGCTCTTTTATTTCAAAAGCACTGAAGACAAAAACAACGACCATGTACTGAGCAAGGAGACCAACTGACATTTACATTTGTATGCCATTTGGATTTGGGATGGTCAGTCAATGTTTTCACTTTCAATATCAAGAATAGTCTGTTCATAGTCTTGTCAACAATGAGCACTTTTATGTATACTGTGAGGTTAACAGTTTATATTATTTACAGTATAGTGTCCTTAAATGCTGTGAGAATTGGTTTGATACCAAGGCAATTTGACAAACCTTGTCTAATCATATGATACTGAATTTAATAGAAAAATGTGTCAACAGCGATAAACTCAAATTCCTACTGATTAAGCCTACATGACTTGCAGCTAGTTTCTTATCACACAGCATGCCACATACTGTACATTGAGTCACTCCAGATGCATCATGGTGAAAAATACTGAATGAAATCTGCAATTTGAGGATATCAACATACAAGGCCAATGGAAAGACCTTAAATTTGCCAACAGGTTTGTCTATGTACAGGTAAGATGAGTTTTTATACAGCTAATTTAAACACTTCTCTAACCATTCCCTCGACTACAGCAGTTGCCACTTCTCTCAAACTCTTAAAAACACCTATTCAATTGATATTTGTGAGAGAACAGTTTGTGCACAGTATTAAAAAAAATTGAAGGAAAATCTATTTCACTGAAGCAGTAGCGATGGAATGACAAGCAAATTGTGCCCCAGTCATTACCATAGAGCGATGAAGAAAACAAAAACATTATAGAGGGAGGGAAATCATTTTCTTTGTTGTGAAATGTTCACTGTCGGTGCATTGTCTAGTTCAATGGAGTGACAAGGAAAAGTAAAAGGGTCGCAAAATGCTTTTCAACCACAGAGGATGTATTACATATCAGGGTACTGACTTAAAACAACCAACCTGCCGATTATGGCTACAGTGCATATACCTTAGTATTTACACACAAACATAATGCGTCTCACATGCATTTGAAGTCATTTGCAAAGACATCTATTTGAACACTTATTTTGCATCGTACTTGTTGACCTAGCGTTCAAGATTTCAATCAAGTTTCATATGATCCGCAATCCGTGTCGTTCCACCCTTTTCCATCTCATAAATGTATATTATATGTCGCATGACCGCACAACGGTTCAGTTATGATGGGCATTTGAGAGAATACACTGATTATAGTGTGTCCGCAATTCAGTAGTGTAAGCCTCTAGGACTGCTCATAGACAAGCAACTGCTCAGCATTTATTCTCTATGCATCTCTATGTAATAGTTGGCTCAAACTCATACAGCATCTGTAATTGGGCCTTGTTCGCTTCGCAGTCTTTAGTTGGTGTTGAAATCAAAAACGTACCTCGACAATTAAAGCTTTGTGCGGCAGGAACACAGAATCAATATTAATTCATGCTGATGTCAAACATGAGCTGCTGTTATTTAAATCCAATTAAATAAATAAGGTTGACTTTCCCAAGCGTTCTAAAAGACAGTCAGCGTGTCAGTAGCAGTTTCTTGTCGTTGGCTGCAGCATATTGAACTGATGCTCTGTATCACAGAACATAAATACTGCTTAGATCCATGGTCCGTAGACAGGTAGCCTGTGTTCAGTCCCATGTTGTTCAATGTTCATTAGGCTTTGCAATGGAATTTTTTAAAAGATGTTTCGCAACAAAACAAAAATGAAAAATTCTTATTGGACAAAGTCCAGGAAGTCCCGCCCTGTTTGTCTACTTTTCCTGTTTGGTGCCTTATGAACCCTGGCCCTTCTTCCTCCCACAGAAAAGTACCTAACTTCCTTCTGTCTCTCAGAGAAATGTCTTGTAAGCACATCGACGGCACTAGCTTCTGCAAAGGCGAACGAGTTTGTGGTTGTTGAATTTACTCTAATCCTGGAAACCATGATGATGATGATGATGATGATGATGATGATGATGATGATGATGAATGATTGACAGCAGCGGCCCACCATTGTCAGCTTCCCTAAAAGGCTGAGGAGGAGTCAGAGGACGAGACAGGTAGCAGACTCCATCACTCACTTAGCAGGGTAACACCACGTTAACAGGCCATCACGGACAACTGTCGTGGGAAGAAAAGAGATACATGTATAGGAGGTGAAACTGTAAAATGTTCATGTAAATCATAATTTGAGAGGATGCGGTGCTCACTGTGCGGAGTGTACTCACTGCTACACCAGCCCGTCGTACAGCGATAGAGCCTGGACGATGGATGGGTCTGCTTTGGAGCCCTCCTGGAATTCCTTCAGGGTCAACAATCCGTCTGCGTTCTGAAAAACAACAAATCCTCACATTTGAATAATACTTTATTACATATTACCGAATGGATAATGGCTGGACTGCTGTTCAATATTTAAACCAGTAGAGGGCACTCTTCGTCAGGCTCAGCATAGTGTATAACAGCCTATTTACTGCACCCTTATACAACCCAATCAGTCAGCGTTGGTCTGGCCCAGTTCCGAATGCCTCTTCAGAGAGTATCTAACTCTCCATTGGGTTTGATAAGGAGTCTCTCTGACAAAAAGCCTCAGGGCTTGGGCTAGCTAGTGCCTCCTTGAGGGGGGCATCAGAGTTTTCCGACTGAAAACAGGCCTTCTATTTGAGCAGTGCCAGCCGCACAGGGCACATGTATCCTCCTGAGGAGGCTAGGAAGATACATTGGAGCCGTTGGCCTATCTTTTACATGCATTAGACAGGTGTGTGTGTGATTGGTTTACTCTACCTTGTCCATCATGGCAAAGATTCGGTCCACTCTTTTCTCTGGTGTGTTTTCTTCCTCAGGCAATTCCACTGTGTTCCCCTTTTTTGTGACAAAATGTTACATTTTATTTCATTTAACATATGCATGGTAACATAGACAACAGACCCCCCCCCCCCCTCACAGGCCCTTGTTTACAGAAAATATCACAAATTGCAGATCATAACAATTCTATTTTTTTTAACAACAGAAGTTAATAACTCAACATTTGCCTCTTTAGCACCATGCATGCAGGACACAGAAAGATCCAGTTTGCAATGTTCATAAATGAAAGCACACATTGACATAATGGCAGAGAGTGAAGCTCCTGCCAATGTAAAGCAATCATTTTTTGCGCTGCTGTAATTCTGGCAAGACATATTCGCTTTTCACAAACAGTAAGAGCCATGGAAGAACAGTGATTGACAGTAGTGGTGTTGGTGAAAAGGGAATATTTTTTTGCAACAATGGTGGATAAAGACATCGAAACCTGATTCGAAAATGAGGAGACCTCTGGACATTCATGAAACCATATGCAAAAAAGTGCCTTGGAAACCATGGGGGCAGAGCAAACAATTTGGAACGGGAATTATTTTAATTTGAAATATTTTACGTGGTGTGGTGTATAGTCAATGTATGAAATTAAAATCGGTCATCTGATGATTGTGATTTCTTGATGATAATGAGATGTTGGAACAGACCGAGCAGCAGTTGGCGGCAGTCTGGTAAGGATAGATCCCTACACCATTGTGTGTTAAGGGATAGAGGTTTATTTGCAGCTGTCAGAAAGTATATATATAATTTATAGACTAAGGCCGGTATTCAATCCGATCAGAGGAAGAGCTGTGTTATAGCACGCTTGACATTTAAAGGTAGTCCTAATTTCCAATTGAGCCGACGTATGCAGCATTTACCGTGAATGCAGTCTCTGCAAATCCGGGAACATTGCCTTTAAAAGGTGCATAATTGACAAAGTGAGATCGGACTGAATCCAATGAGCAGTTGATCAAGCATAGTTTTTTTTACAGGATTCGTAGTTAGCTCTGTTCTCCATGGTGCACCATAAGCCCGGAGCGCTGCCCATAGCTGCAAATGAACAAAAAGAGGTCCCTGGTAAATTATATTGACGTTGTACCCACCGTGTTCCCCTGTACGCGCGGCTGCGCGCAAACAAACAAACACACACACATAAATGCCTCAGTTACCTGCATGAAATTACGGAATATTTCTTTAAATGCTATACACTACACGGGACAAGGTATCATCTAAACTGTCTCAAAATGGCTCACTTAAGAGCAACAACCAGACGTTCCCATTGAAATGTTGAAATACTGATTATGATGCTCCGTACCCATCAACTAAATTACGAGAATAGATCAAAGCTGAATATTTGATGTTGAGACAACCGAGGAAGGACTTACCACCATCTGGTAAATGGCGTCCACAATATTCAGCATCTCATCCCGGGTTATGTAACCGTCGTTATCCAGGTCGTAAAGCTTGAAGGCCCCTGCAAAAGCCATAAACAGCACATGAAGGAAACTTTTTTTTTTAAACCCGGTTTTTCTCCCCAATTTCGTGGTAACCAATTGGTAGTTACAGTCTTGTCTCATCGCTGCAACTCCCGTACAGACTCAGGAGAGGCGAAGGTCGAGAGCCGTGCATCCCCCAAAACACAACCCAGCCAAGCCGCACTGCCTCTTGACACAATGCCCACTTAACCCAGAAGCCAGCCACACCAATGTGTCAGAGGAAACACATTGCACCTGGTGACAGTGTCATCGTGCACTGCACACAGCCCACCACAGGAGTCACTAGTGCGCGATGGGACGAGGACATCCCTGCCGGCCAAACCCTCCCCTAACCCGGACGACACTGGGCCAATTGTGCGCCACCCCATGGGTCTCCCGGTCGCGGCCGGCTGCGACAGAGCCTGGACTCGAACCCAGAATCTAGTGGCACAGCTAGCACTGTGATGCAGTGACCACTACGCCACTCAGGAGGCCCAGAGGAAACTTTTGATATATTCCTTAGGACTGCTAATATATACATTAAGGTGACACCTAATTTCCCTACGATTGAAATGCATCCTAATACCTCTCTACCTGTTAGCCAATTACTGCATCAACAACTGTCAGCAGTTGATCAACTCCTGCTAATGACCTGAGGCGTGTGTGACAGTGAGGGAGCATCAGCATGTGTGAAACAGGGTGTGTGTATGTGTCAGAAGGTGTGTCAGTATAGCTCGACACTGTGCATACATAGCGTTTATTCCTGTTATCCCTGCCGTTCAGCTACAACGACAGCTGTGACCACCTACAGGCGTCTGGGAAGATTAGAGATCACCTTGTTGATGCAGGAGCCAACATGACTAGGTCAAAGGTCAGTGTGAGGAAATGGTAATGCAAAGCAGTGAGAGAATGGGATAGGGAGAGAGAAAGAGAGGGAATTGGTGTATTATTTTTATTGCTGTGGCTGACTGGGTTTGAACCTGGGTCGACTGCGCGCCTCAAGACTGTGCTAGCCTGCTGAGCTAAAGCTTAGGCCCTAGGATATTTTCTCCAGGCTTACATCTGAGCTTCTCGTCCAGGGTCCCTCTGGAGGTGACCGACAGGGCCTGGATGAACTCGGCAAACTCAATACGTCCATCCTGCAGAGAAACAGAAGGAGAGAGGGAGATAAAAAGTTATTTCAAGAAAAGTGGAGGGAAGGAGAGAGACCGTGGAGGGAAGGAGAGAGACCGTGGAGGGAAGGAGAGAGACCGTGGAGGGAAGGAGAGAGACCGTGAAGGGAAGGAGAGAGACCGTGAAGGGAAGGAGAGAGACAGGGAAGGGAAGGAGAGAGACAAGGGAAGGAGGGAGACAGTGGAGTGGAGGAAGGAGAGAGACAGTGGAGTGGAGGGAAGGAGAGAGACAGCGGAGGGAAGGAGAGAGACAGGGAAGGAGAGAGACAGTGGAGTGAGAGGAAGCAGAGACAGCGGATGGAAGCAGAGACAGGGAAGGAGAGAGACAGCGGGGGAAGGAGAGAGAGAGCGGAGGAAGGAGAGAGAGAGCGGAGGAAGGAGAGAGACGCGGAGGGAAGGGAGAGACAGCGGAGGGAAGAGAGAGACAGCGGAGGGAAGGAGAGGGACGAGCGAGGGAAGGAGAGAGACAGCGGAGGGAAGGAGAGAGACAGCGGAGGGAAGGAGAGGACAGCGGAGGAAGAGAGGACAGCGGAGGGAAGGAGAGGGACAGCGGAAGGAAGGAGAGAGACAGCGGAAGGAAGGAGAGAGACAGCGGAAGGAAGACGTAGGGGAGCTCAGAGTGCACCCCCCTCCAAAAAACACATACAAATTGTTCAAAAAGTAGTATACTGGGTCTTTAATAGTCCTGTTTTAGTGGACCGATATAGCGCCCCCCCCCCCCCCCCCCCCCCCCCAGACTATGGTAAAGAATGTTTGAAAGAGGGAAGAAGGATATGGAGAGAAGAACATGAAAGTGATAGACGCATAACCAAAGAAACAGTCACAGCCAGACAGGAGAAAATAATCGACCAGACACAGAAACAGGCTATTTTCTCCACAGAAGAGTGAGAGACCAATTCAATCTAATCTCACAAATGGCTCTCGGGAAAGATAGCAGACAAATAACTGGAGTCTGGCTTCTCAATGGAAATGACTGCAGTCAGAGAGGACACTTAAAGCAAGCAAACATTTTTTAAGCCATTTAGTAAACGCTTTTATCCAAAGAGACTTAGTCTTGCGTGCATACAGCTTTTACATATGGGTGGTCCCTGGAATCAAACCCATAGTGCAAGCGGCATGCTCAACCAACTGCGCTACAGAGGACCAGTACATTAGCCATGACATAAACCATTTCAGTTATGCAATGGAACCCAATCCAAACATTTTATGAGGGATGTTAAGTGATGTCCTTTCATACACTAAGCCAGTAAGGTTGTTAATTGGTTTACTGTTGTCCTAGCTTCTAAGAAAATAAAGTGAACATAAATGCGTTCCGCAGGCAGCCTGTTACCTTGTTCTCGTCAAACACATTGAAAACGAAGCTGGCGAACTTGGTGGGGTCACCGAAGGGGAAGAATTGCTTGTAGATCTTCTGGAAGCCAGCTGAATCCAACTGACCACTAGGACAGTCCTTAATAAAACCCTTATACCTGGGGGTGGATGGAGGGAGGAATGGGGAAAGGAAGGAGAGGGGGATGCCCAGGAAGAGGGGAGGGAGGAGAGAAAAGAGAGAGGTGGTGAGCGGTGAATCGTTGAATGGAACAATTACTTCATTCAGTGTGACTGATGAAACTCATTCCTAAAGTAAGGATCCCTGAGGCCTGCTAGAAAGATCTGATAAAGAACGTCCTGCTATCAAGTAGCACAATGATAAGAGCGTTGTCTGCTTGAAAGGAGGCATAATAAACAAATCAAATATCCCAAACATACTGCACCAATGTGTCGGAGGAAACACTGTTCAACTGACAACAGGTCAGCCTGCAGGCTCCCGGCCCGCCACAAGGAGTCGCTAGAGCACGATGAGCCAAGTAAAGCCAAACCCTCCCCTAACCCGGACAACGCTGGGCCAATTGTGCGCCCCCTTATGGGACTCCCGGCCACGGCCGGTTGTGACCCAGCCTGGGATCGAACCCGGGTCTGTAGTGAAGCCTCAAGCACTGCGATGCAGTGCCTTAGACCGCTGCGTCCCCCGGTAGGCCTGCACCCCTTTTTTCAATACTCAGCACAGTGGTTCTCAATCGTGGGCCTGGGGACCCAAAGGGGTGCATTTTTGTGTTTGCCCTAGTGATTCACATGATTAAAATCAACAACTCCTCATCAGGCTTTGATGATTTGAATCAGGTGTGTAGTGCTAGGGCAACAAAAAAAAGTGCACCCCTTTGGGTCCCCAGGCCCAGGATTGAGAACCAGTGCTCTAGCATGATACTGAGCCTTTTTCTAAAATGTTTTATGAGATTGGAGAACACATTAGTAGGGATCTTAGACCATTCCTCCATACTGAATATTTTCAGATCCTTCATCATTTGTTTGTTCTTATGGACTGTCCTCTTCAATTCAAACCACAGGTTTTCAATGGTGTTCAAGTCCAGAGACTGAGATGGCCATTGCAAAATGCTGATTTTATGGTCAATTAACAATTTCTTTGTGGATTTTGATTGGTGCTTGGGGTTATTATCTTGCTGGTAGTTTCAGCCTCCTCGCAGAGGCAACCAGCTTTTGGGCTAAAATGTCCTGGTACTTGGTAAAGTTCATTGTGCCGTTGACCTTAACAAGGACCCCAGAACCAGTGGATGCAAAATAGCCCCATAACATCAAATCCACCACCATATTTTAACCGTAGGAATGAGGTACTTTTCTGCATACGCTTCTATTTTTCAACGCCAAACCCACCACTGGTGTGCTTGGCCAAAGAGCTCTATGTTCATGTCACCCTTGCACCACTAAGCCAAGTGCCAATGCCGTTGATCAAACTCCCGGCGCTCTTACCTTACTGCTACTCAAACAAAACTACTCCTAGCCTTGAGAAAGACCACAGTCTTTCATCCAAAACCACACTGTTCAGTAATTTTACTTTCCCACACTGTATCTGAACGAGGAAGAGATGAGGGACTGACACTGCTCCCACAAAAGGGTGTAAGCAGTAGGCTCACTAGTGGATGACAGCGACAGCCCCTGTTTTATTACCGTTTGATGTGTTGTTTGCCTACTCGGCAGACACAACGATTCCCTGGCATTGTGATTTGTAATCTCTCGCTCGGCTCTATTCATGTCAGCTAGCTAGCACTGTAAACGCTTTGGGTGAGAATCTTCTTCCAGCACTGACTTTACAGCACGGGGTGATGCAAAATCACTTCAAAGACAAGCGAGGCAAAATAGGGATCGGCAGGGTATTGTGGTTGGTGGCGGGCGGAGAAGTTTGTGTGTGTGTTGTCTCTTTCCAATGGCTTCCTCTCACAGTATGATCTGTGAACTGTGATAGAAGCTCTCGTAGGCCTTTTTGCAGCTATAGACAGAGACAAACACATTTCAGTCTAGCCCAACTCACAAAGATATGACTGGGGACAGGGGCATGAATGGATACTGGGTACAGGGGCGGGACTGGGGCATGAGTGGGGACTGGGGCATGAATGGGTACTGGGCACAGGGGCATGCCTGGGGACAGGGGCGGGACTGGGGCATGACTGGGGCATGACTGGGGACTGGGGAGCATCAGAGTAAAAGCTGTGAGGGGTCAGTTTCTGTCTCTCCTTCTTCTTCTGACTGCTCTTCCTCCTTTGAGTCTACATGTCATGTCGTTCAGTAACATGTCTCTCCGCGGTTCTCGATAAGTTTCTTATCAGAGTGGGAACCCGACCCAGTGTCAACAGCTCTCCATCTGTGGTGTGTACGGGGAGCCACAAGAGGGGAAGCCACGGAACTTGGCACAAGCAGCAAAGTATTTGGAAATCAGAAAGGCTATGAGGTCAAAATAACCTAGCACTGGTCTGAGGTGATGCGTTGCGACAGAAACGTCCTTTGTTTTGATTGGCTATGTCGAACATAAATGTTTAGCTGCTTTTGCGACACCACATCTCTTATGTTCTGCTCTTATGGCCAGTTTCAACGCATTGCATGTGTCTGTAAACTTCACTCAATACTCATTGATATTTTTTTACTTATTTAACTTGTCCTACGGCCAATCGTGCGTGTTTTATTTTTCATAAAAACAGTGAGTTCTGCCTAAATTTAGTAATGAATCTGGCGACCGGCAAAACGGGTAACCAATTGGAAGCTGGCCGCAACATCAGAACACAGCACCACCTTCGTAACCCCAGAGACTAGCCAGAGGTTATAATGACTATGAGGAGATAACGACAGGGTTGTATACGGCTACCAAGGCAGCAGCTTCTCAGGGTGTGGCCCTCTGGCTACAGGCTGAGGGCCAGGCTGGTCTAGCGAGGTTATGTCTGCAGCTGCCACAACTAGTAGCGGTGCCAGCAAAGTCTCAGGCAGGAGAGCTGTGCCACTGGGCTGTGTTGTGGTACCTGGCCCACGTACATATGTGTGTGGCCTGACACCTCAGCCAACACACTGAGTCTGGGCACAGAGCCTGGCCAGCCCACCACCATACCTCAGAGGATGGCCAATGATGGATTGTTTTCATCAAGCCCTTTTCACTAGGTTTCACAGTGTTCTTTCCCCCCACTGTATGGGCATAGAAGTCAACCCATCCAACGCCAAATTGGGTGAAACACGGCAGCCATTTTGTGCCTGAGCGCGCACCACACTTTATAGTGGAGGAGAAAGCAGTGATTTCGCCTATTTGAGGCAGGGGATAGTTATAGGGCATTGCTACTACATTACTGTGACGGGCCAGGTATGAAATGTAGAAAGGACACCCATTGTCTTGTGATGTCACAGGATCTTTACCTACCACCTCAATTTAACGTCTCATTCGAAGGACGGTGTCTGTCCAAATTCAACTCGGGGCATCAGCTACAATACTTTGAAAGCTGTAACGCCTTACAAAGAGCCTTCTATTTCAAGATGTGGTTATGAAAACCCAGTGATGCATCCGGGTGTCCATGGTAACGAGGGCTGAACAGGAAGGTTGTTGTAACATAAACACTGTAGGAGTTTGCTGAAGGTTTTAGCGTTCCACAAATATGGTCGATGCAAAATCGACAAAACAGAGAGTGCCACTGATTTCTGGTGCCGACTATAATGCCAGCTGACTCACCACCGACAGCTGTTGTGCCCTTGAGCAACGCACTTAACCCCTAACCTGCTCCAGGGGTGCAGTGCAGCAGTTGAACCTGAGGTTTTCACAGATGTATTGCATTGTTGTTGACTGACGGTACACAAGTATAATGGAGCATTTGCAATACGGGGTTGACTTAGTTGTTAGCTGAGACAATAAGAGAAACTTACCATTGTTGTACCTCTTTTTCTGTGACTGCAGACAGAAAACAGAGAAAATGAGATTGTTAGAAGATGAATAATTAGACATAAAGACAACACACAAGACCGACAGGAGGTTTTCACTGTTGGCTGCTTCATTTGTTATTGTCGCTGAAATAACTTACATCTGCTGGGAGTGAAATGCTATGTGTAGCCCTGCTCATCTTAATCATTTAAAGATAACATATATACATAAAAAGCCGAAATAAAAGGTAGAGAATGTATGAATAATGAAACTCCCCTATGGAGTGATTTTAGTGCCAACAGAAAGTCTATTTCTTAACACAAATTCAAAATGAAGAAATTCAGATTCAATTTCTGGTGCAACTAATATAAGTCCATACATCTCCATACCATCCTGGTTTACCATAGCTGTGTTTTCCCTCCTATAAGAACGAACATCAATACATCATAAATGTACCATGTGCACTGTTAACAAGTGTATATTCTGTTATTATTATGTTATTACTCCAGATTTCAGCGTTCACCAATTGTATTTATCAGGAGTCAACTGCATTTGTTAAAACCTAGGTATTTTCTGACAAACGATTATTTTTCTTATGAGTTCCTGACAAATGGCAAAGCAACAGCACCACAAGTCCACGACCTCAACTCAAACATCTTCCAACGTTAGAATGAGTTCTATGCTCAGACTCCAGCTACGGGGCCTTTTGAACCAAATCTGCCATTAAAAATTACAGTGAATACGGTGAGCATTTCCAGAGAGAATGACAATGACATGGCTCTATTAGGCTCTTCCTTCTAAGGCTAAGGGGGCCAAGGTGACATCACAGTAGAGATGGGGACCAATTATGTGATTTATGGTTAGTACAAGCGCAGCATTAGAAAACGTCCAGTACATTGGTTCTATTTGGATGGACTTGCACGGGCCTCCATCACCATTCTGTTGACAGCACAGGCAGCTTAGTGATGAAATCAACTTAATGGGCTGCCTCTGTTCTTCAGAAAGAGACAGATGCCAGTTTGCATAGCATCAGAGTGTTTAAAACTCAAGAGAGATATTGAGACAGCACTTGACCTAATTGTGGATCAAGAACAGTGGAGCAGGAACTTCATTGCCCCCTCCCCCAAAAAACAGAAACCCACTGCCATTGGATACACTACAGTTCAAATGTGAACATTTCTGACATGATGTCATTGAGATGTGAGGTCTACCTTAAAATAACAGATCTCCATACTTCCTAATCTACTTTACTCAGTCGTACAGGTGGAAGAAAAAAAACATCCAACTTCATTAAATAAAATCTACCACCTTGGGTCCGGGAACAAAAACCTTGTGGGCTCACGGAAGCAATTCATCTCCATGGAAACCAGAGAACATATGTATAGCAGCGGGAACAAAAGGTAGAGCTGCAGTAGACAATAAGAAGTGTTCTGACTGTGTGAGTGCAGAACGTATATGAGTGAGAGAGTATTAAAAATGAGTTATTAGCCTGCAATTGGTGGCAGCAGTGGGATGTTATGCTGTTGTTAAACAATACTCCCTGTTTATGGTCAAGGTATATGTCACGCTCCATACCAGATAAGCCGATCGATCTGGGCCAGGCTTAGGTTCAATTTCCATGCAGATAGGTAGGTAGTAGAAAAAAGGGTTACAAAAGGGTTCCTCGGCTGTTCCCCATAGGAGAGCCCTTTTTGGTTCCAGGTAGAACCCTCTGTAGAAAGGATTCTACATGGAACCCAAAGGGGTTCTACCTGCAACCAAAAAGGGTTCTTCAAAGGGTTCTCCTATGGGGACATCCAAAAGACCCTTTAAGGGTGTAGGAGGAGGAGAGTACTGGGAGGAGGAAAGTAGGGGGAGGAGGAAGGGAGTGAGGGGGAAGGACAGTAGGGGGAAACAAAGAAAGAGGGAGGCTTTAAAAGGAGAAAAGATAGGGAGTGAGCCTCTCCAAGCGAAGGGCAGAGCAAGAAGAAATAAGACGAGCTGCAGTCGTGCTGAAAAGAAGAGGACAGAGTGGAAGAGAGTAGGGAGAGGAAGCAACAAGAGAGAGGCAGACAGAGAGAAAAAAGGGAAGAACAAAGGAAGAGCTAGATGGAAAGGGGAGAAGGGGAGTGAGAAGCAGGAGGGATGACTAGACCTAGAACGTGCATAGTGCAGAGCTATCGAAAGCTTTGTGGATGAGTGTGTGCACGTGTGCATGGTATAGTGAGTTTGACTGTTGCTTGTGCTGATGGATTGAGGCGATATGATCCTTTGAGCCAATGTGTATGACTGTGTGTGTGCAGTATGGAGAGAGTGTGTGTACTGTGTGTGTGGGTGGGCGTGTTAATGGCTTTAGCGGAGGCTGGCTCTTAGAGCTATGCCAATGAGAACCTAATTATACCCTTCCATTTCTCAAGGAAAAACAATTACAGAGTAAAAAGAAACTGAGCAGAAAACAGGAGAAGCTTGCATAATCTGACAACAGCAAGATCATGCAAGACTGCAAAAAAGGGCTTTATAAATACATTTGATTGACTGATTTCAACAAGTCAACCAACTAAATCAGCTAACTCAAAACCCATTTACGCCAGCCCCCTAGGCTATCACCAGTAACCCTGCACATTGATTTGGTACTGACCTGTATATAGAGTATATTCTCGTGTGGTTTTATTTCTTGTGTGTTTTTATTATTACTGCACTGACCAATAAAACCTGATTTGATTATTTGTATCTTATCTTCTTACCTTTGATATTTAGTACGGCATTGTTGGGAAAGAGCTTGCAAGTAAGCATTTCACTGTACACCTGTTGTGATTACACCTGTTGTATCCTGTGTACTTGACAAATAAACTTTGATTTTATCTGATTGATTTGTCATGTCTTAGTGGACTAAATCAGGGTTTCCCAAACTCTGTCCTGGGGCCCTCTCTTGGTGCACCTTTAGTTTTTTGCCCCAGCACTCACTATACAGCTGACTCAAATAACCAACTCATCATCAAGCGTTGATTATTTGAATCAGCTGTGTAGTGCTAGAGCAAAAACCAAAACGTGCACCCAGGGGGGACCCCAGGACCGAGTTTGGGAAACCCTAGACTAAATTACCTCAGTGAGAGATGTGTAGTAAACGAAAGCTGGTTTCTCATCATTCCTTTTTGCATGCCCAGCACTTTCCTCCTCAGGACTGAATAGACTTCCATGACAATATATGAGAGCCATCTTAAGTGCTTCTCGTCATATCGCTATCACCCTGCATCAAAATTGAAACATTGACTGTGGTGAATGCTGATTGCTGAGGCAATGAGACTAAATGGAAGTCATCTCCCTGTGATGAAGATGCATACAGAACCAAAGAGTGATGTCTCAACCGCACCCTCTCCCCGACAGCACTTTAGGTTGGCATACTGCTAGAATTAGGAAACGCGAGACCCCGTGTGAGAGCATGAAATTAGCCCCTTTGACATGCTCGCTTCCCTTCTCAATAGGGGGCGTCTTCATCCACACATACACACACACTAGTTCACACGTTACGCCTCACCCTGAAAGATGTCTCTTGCCATTACACACATTCAAACACAGGAACATAATCTTCTGATTTATTTCTGTGAAATCTCTTCTGAATTCTAACTAGCTAACAAATTATCAAGGCTGAGCAGAGAAGCTTAAATATGCACTATGCGGAAATCGCTCCATTTCCTGGTTGCAAAAATGTGTATAGTTCGCTCAATTTAGAGAATCATTGTAGCATCTAAACCGCTGTGAAATATATTTTCCTTAACCAAAGATATTTTATTTTCAGCTGTTTGAAGCTGGTGTTAAAAACCGAATGTAAATGCAAAAATGAAATAATGGGAAGGATAGAAATAGCGCACAAAGAACAGATCTACCGCTTCTTAGAAATGTTTTCACCTATATTTAACCAGGAAAGCTTCTTAGACTTGCTTTCAATGAGAATGACAGGTCTATAACACACATTTCTATGTGAATTTGGTTGGGTCGCACAAAAAGTGACATATTTCAGCTTTAATATCTAACACTACCAGCAGGACATATACTGTACGTCAGTAATTGTCTGGTAATAAATGTCAACTCCAAATAGTTAATGATGACAATAATAGATTTGATTTAAAAAGCACTTTTCATAACAACAACGATTATGGTGACATCCTTACCGCCCATGTAAGGTGACATATTACTATTGTCAGGTGAAATTGTTGCATACAGCACCTTTAAAGATGCACTATGCAAAAATCGCACCGTCATTTCCTGGTTGCTAAAATTAGAATGATGCGCCTTATTTCAGTTTATGTGACAAAACAAGGAAGTATAGTGTAGAGCAGGGATCATCAACTAGATTCAGCTGCGGGCAAATTTTTTTCTGGAGCAAATGGTCGGGGGGCCGGAACATAATTACAAATAATTTGTAGACTGCAAATGAACCGCAAGAAGCCCAAACAGATATAATATTGGAATAAAACATAATAATTTCAAACCTTGCTTACATTTGTTTATGATCATGTGTCTTTCTATTATTCTTGGAAATACATGGGAACAGATTTGCCAAATTAAAATCACTTGATGCTGATTTCCTAGTGATTTTAACGTATTTTATATCCAACAATGAAAATTGAACAAATAAAAATATATTTATTTTTGTTTTGCTCAGAAAACTTAGGGTGCCTTCAAACTCATCTCTGGACCTCGAAGCTGGTTCCACTGCATTTTTTCATTGTCCCCCTTTAATCAGGGACTGATTTGGATCTGGGACACCAGGTGTGTGCAATTAATTGGGGCGGCAGGTAGCCTAGTGGTTAGAGCGTTGGACTAGTAACCAAAAGGTTGTAAAATTGAATCCCCGAGCTGACAAGGTAAAAAAATCTGTTGTTCTGCCCCTGAACAAGTTAACCCACTGTTCCTAGGCCGTCATTGAAAATAAGAATTTGTTCTTAACTGACTTGCATAGTTAAATAAAGGTTAACAAATGTACAAAAAAATATCAGGTAGAACAGAAAACTAGCAGGTTCTGGACTCGTGGGGTAAGAGTTGAATAACCCTGCTGTAGAGAATGAATGTATCTAAACCGCTGTGAAATATCTCTTTAATAATGGGAAGCATAGAAATAGCGCACATAGGCCAGATATACTGCTTCTTAGACTTGATTGCAATGAGAATGACAGATCTATAACACACATTTCTGAATGAATTTGGTCAAGTCACCCAAAAAGTTACATATTGCAGCTTTAAATATTGTGTTTTTTCAGAAGATACAAAAGAAGGTAGCTTTTGAGAATTTCAACCATCTCATTGAGTGTTCTTGACCAGAGAAACAGTGAGACATAACAGACATGATAGTCGGCTTTTATCGTTATCCGCAAGAGTTTACCTTCACTCCGTGGGGGTGTTCCTCGAGGTCTGGTTCAACCTTTGACCCTGCTAAAGGTCAGAGTTTATCTCTGTTAGTATGGTGGTGAGTGATAAATAAGCCACACACACTACTGTAGGGGAAAGCATTCCGCTGACACCATGTAGACATATCTATTGCCTGTAAAGGTTTCTCAAAAGGACAGATACAGCTATTTAGTTATTGCTTTACTTGATTCAATTTTAGCCTACTCTGATTTAGTGCAACATATTATTTGGTCGACATTGTTCTAGAGCATGGCTTCATAATCTTCATCAGAAGTATTGCATCAAGTGCTAAGCAGATTTCGAGTGACTACTGAGTCTCTAACGTGTATTAGCACACCTGAGGGAAAGCCATTCAATCTGAGAGGAAGATGTACTACAATGGTTGCTGTGTCCATGTCTTCAAACCACATTACCGAATGGCTATCACCTTCCAAAGGCTGTACGACCAATTGACAACAGTGTAATAAACTGAAATACTTTTCAGATATTCAATATATATGATTTAATGAGTCTCTCTTTAGTTGGGGATTTCAGATTTGCTCGTTAACATCTTAATGTCCAAATGTGTAGTATGGCAAAAGTAGCTGAAAAGTTTACATAGCAAAGAAAGTTGCATAATTGTCTCCCACCATAGGATCGTCATTACACATGTGTCTTTCTTTCTATTTACTTGGCTTTTGCATACAATTAATCACTATCCACGACCTGGACAAAGCACCTTACCTGATGATCACTTGGCTGTCTCTCAACAACAGTGTGCTGATAGCCTGCTTTAAAGTCAAGGATCGCAACCAACGGGTAAGTCATGTCATTTTACCTAAGGCTCTATTGTAAAATGCTAGATTCATTTCAAGGCATCCTCTTCTGTAGCAATAGATACATTCAATACAATCAAATGTTAATGTTTTTTAAGGTTGGGACATCAAAGACAGCACAGAACAGTGGCGGTTGGAGAGGGAATGAGAAAGTAAAAAAAAAACAAGTGTTAAAAAAAAGAGGAAAAAGGTCTGCTATATCAAGACATAGACTGGTAGAAAAGAGAAAAGAAAGGAAAGGCATCAATGAAAAGAGTCTAACCTAAAGACATAGAAAGAGAGTGCTATACTTACAGTAGGTTTTCCTGGTCAGCTCCTCCACCATCTCAGGCTTTAGTTTGCTGTTGGACTTCCCCATAGCTCAAGCATATGCCTTTAAGCCTTTCTCCACGTGCTTTAAAAGACTCCCAGTTCTGCCACCTTCATTACCATTAAAAATATATATATATATAATCAAAAAATACTTCTTAAAGTCTTGCTCTTCAAGTATCAGACAAAAAATGAAGTGGAATTATAGAAAACATGTAATAAAAACGAGCAGGAAAAGGCAAAAAATGCTATGAAAGAGCAGCAGTAGCGTTAGTCTCTCCTCTCGGCGTAGCAGGATGAGTCTGGAGAGAGGAGGGCTGTAGCCTGTAATCCACTCAGCCGTGTCCCTCCTGCTTCCTGCAATCCTGGCTTGCTGCTGCTGGAACACCCTACTGGGAATAGGGTGGAAGAGAGGAGGGAGTGTGTGAGTGTGTGTATACAGTATGTGTGTGTGTGTGTGTGTGTGGCCAGCCGGGGATGTGTTGATACTGTTCGCCCCTGGCAACAGGAGCCACTCCTCCTCATGTACTCTCTCTCTCTCTATATATACAGTGCCTTCAGACCCCTTGACTTTTTCTACATTTTGTTGTGTTACAAACTGGGATTCAAATGGATTTGTCATTTTTTGTCAACAATCTACACAAAATTATCTGTAATGTCAAAGAGGAAGAAAAATTCTAACATTGTAAAGAAATTAAAATAAAACACTAATATATCTTGATTAGATAAGTATTCAACCACCTGAGTCAATACATGTTAGAATCACCTTTGGCAGTGATTACAGTCTTTCTGGGTAAGTCTCTAAGAGCTTTGCACACCTGGATTGTAAAATATTTGCACATTATTCTTGTTAGAATTCTTCTAGCTCTATCAAGTTGGTTGTTGTTCATAGCTAGACAGCCATTTTCAAGTCTTGCCATCAATTTTCAAGCCGATTTAAGTCAAAACTGTAACTCGGCCACTCAGGAACATTCAATGTTGTCTTAGTAAGCAACTCCAGCGTATATTTGGCGTTGTCTTTAAGGTTATTGTCCTGATGAAAGTTGAATTTGTCTCCCAGTGTCCGTTAAAAAGCAGACTGAACCAAGTTATCCTCTAGGATTTTGCCTGTGCTTAGCTCTATTCCGTTTATTTTTATCCTAAAAAACTCCCTTGCCAATGACAAGCATACCCATAACATGATGCAGCCGCCACCATGCTTGAAAACAAGGGGGTAATTGAGCTTGACAAAATGTGCACTAAAGTATCTTCCAATTAATACCAAGGATATGTGTGGCTATTGAAAGAAAACATTTAGGTTTTCCAGTTGACTTCAACAAGAGTATAGGCCTATGAGAAATGCAATTTTTGCATGGTACCCTTTTTAATAAGATATTGACTGGCAGGCTACATCTCAAAGGAATAATCCAAAAGTGCTTCTCCTACTACCTATATTACAATAGGCATGGTGGGCACATGGCTTCATTTTCTCCGTAACTCTGAGGTATGTACCTTTTGAGGTTCTATATATAACTAAACCATGCAGAAAATCATCAGAACAAAAAAGCCCCGGTTGGCTAAAGCCCATCCCACCTGTCTCTGTCCCTCCCAGAATAATCTCTAACAGGAGGACGTTATACACGGTAGACTACAGTGAGCTCCAAAAGTATTGGGACAGTGAGAAATAATGATGCGTGAGAAAGTTACAGAGACAAACATAGAAATGCATCCAACAAGTTTGTAGAAACATACACTTAATAGTATCATTGCGTGCTAGGAATATGAGACCAAATACTAAACTTTTGACTACTTTAATACACATAAGTGAATTTGTCTCAATACTTAAGGTCCACTAAAATGGGGGGACTGTGTACAAAAAGTGCAGTCGTTACTAAACGATTCACCCGATATGGATGAAATACCCTCAAATTAAAGCTGACAGTCTGCACTTTAACCTCACAGTGATTGTATCATTTCAAATCCAAAGTGCTAGAGTACAGAGCCAAGACAACCAAAAATGTGTCCCTGTCCCAATACCTTTGAAGCTCACTGTATTTAAAAAATGTTCCACCTTTGTAAGTAGGTCACTGATAGAACAATGATTTAAAGGGGTTATAAAAGAGACTTAAAGCTACAGTGACAACTTATGGGGGTCATTGTGTATCATGCTACTAGACTAGCTCAGATTTTTTAGGAATGGGCATTTTACATTTGGCATAGGCCTATGTTGTATCATATAATGTCATATGTTGTTCAAATGTATTTATAAAGCCCTTTTGACATCAGCAGATGTCACAAACTGCTTAGTGCTTATGTTGTATGGATTCGCTGCAGAAAATCATAGTTTATTTTGTTGCCAGATAAATTTCTGTTTACACTGGCAGATTCCAGCGATAGACCATGATACATCAGACAAACAGCTGCCTGTCAAAGCCAACCGGTTATTGCTGCAGATGTTCTTATCATTGGGGAGAGGCTTTACGGTTCGCAACTGAACTGATGAAGCTTTGCATGTTTCATGGCAGGAACACAGTCCTCACCACGTGACATGACGAGAGGGACAGTCCATCTTTGCCATTGAACCACTTGCCTGTGGAGAAGCCTCAAATCTACTAATCGCCCTCTCCAAGGGACCTGGCTTGCATGTGTAACACGCGGAATATGGACCCGGGTCTCCCACGGGAGCAACCAATGTCTTAGACCAGCGTTTCCCAAACTCGGTCCTCGGGATCGCAAGGAGTGCACGATTTGGTTTTTGCCCTAACACTACAAACATAGTTATGTTTATTTTTACATATTTATTAACTTATTTCCCGGATATCTTCCGAACTACCCACAATGCAGTATTTCTCAACGTCATATGGAGGATCTACTCTGTGCTATTGAGTTTGTATGCTAGCTCTGTAGCTAGCTCATGCAGGCTAACATAAGCCACACCTCATGCTCTTCACAGACTTTGTGGCTGTATTATCTAGTGGGAACCCTTTGGTACATTCTTGCCATGGGCTCAAAACAAATAAAATAAAATTCATACCTGCTTGCTCTAATTGTGTAACGTACCTCGTAGGTTCTCCTTTTTGATTTGTCAACTTTTGGGCATGTTCTCTGTGAAGTAGGCTACGGGGCTTTTGTAACTTTTTCCATCTTGGCTAAGTGCTAGAGCGCTAGTTGACTGACATCTGAAATCTATCTATTTTGTATTTAATTTGCTATAGCCATTGGATTTTCCCTGAGTTGGGTTGAGCTGTGTTAGTTGTGTTCTAACTGGTCTCCAGTAGTTGGGCTCTAGCATGCCGACCGTAGCCGTGCTGACTGGCTAACTCATTATAGGGAATAGGCTGGCTTG
This sequence comes from Salvelinus sp. IW2-2015, assembly GCF_002910315.2. Taxonomy (NCBI): domain Eukaryota; kingdom Metazoa; phylum Chordata; class Actinopteri; order Salmoniformes; family Salmonidae; genus Salvelinus; species Salvelinus sp. IW2-2015. The sequence goes on from NW_019957565.1 coordinate 1,141,427, forward strand.
CCGGGTCCTCCCTATTACATCACACATTCTTCGGAATTATGATCGGTTTTAAGTAACTCCAAAAATAGAAATGTGAGGTGTAACATTGTATTGGGACTTTTGATGTGTATACTAATGCAAATCCATATGTTACATGTAGTTATGTTTATGCTACTTACCTTTTAGTCCAGCCTGGCCAGGAAAGAGGCACAGCTGACAACTGACACTACTTTGCTGTGGTCTGAGCTGGTTAAGCAGCCTACCACACAATTAGTGTGCCTTAAGAAGATGAGTACACACACTTTGAACAGAAAGAGAGATGAGCAAAGTAGGGTAATCCGAGAATAGACATGCTCATCTTGAAATAGAGTTTGGGGGGGGGGGGGGGGCATTACATTTTGGGTTGAAGTAAAAACAAAATGCATATTATATGATGGCATATTTTTGCCTGTTTAATGGGTAAATAGCCTAATACAAGAGGCAAGTCTTGAATATGCTTGGGAATGCATTTTAATTCAGTTATTTCAAGAGATTAAATGAAAATCATGAGATGTCTATCAGAGGGCTCCTTAAGGGCCCTGTACTAAATATGAATGCAATTCTGGAATAAAAATGAAATTGAACCAAAATAGACCTACAAGAGAATGTAGGCTGCATGCTGGTCAAGGTGGTCAAAACTAGTACATTTGACTGCATAGCAAGCTTGGAGCAATACTGAAGTTCCAATCCATTCATTATGGACCTAATATAAGAAAGAAATTTAAACATTATTATTTAAAAATGATCTTCGTGCTAGACTGCGCTCTATTCTGTAGGCCTAGCCTATGGACCCCGGCAAAAAGTGTCATTTTCAAAAACATGTTTTTGTTGTCAGATGTTTACCTCACTTGCTGTTCACCTCATCAGGCTCACCTCTTCGTGAATTTAAAAAAAGAGGAACGTTTTAGGCTTTGGACAGTCTTCGCCTTTGAAGCAGATAATGTGGGTAGGCCTATTCATTCATCCTTTCTGCACGAAGTCAGTGCCACCTGTCCTGTCGGTGCTGACTCTTGTCCCTCTCTGTACACTTCTGCCAAGTCGCCAACTGGCTGAACTGCTCTCCAGCTCATCTAGTCTGACATGAAACACCGATACCCAAGTTACTTTTTCGTATCAGGTTAGGAGAAATTTACACAGCAGGCTAAGATAATTAACATAGCAGGTTAGGAGACTAAAATTAAGTTTGGGAAAATGCTCTCATAACCTGCTATGAAAATCACTTTATATCAAAGTGGCTTGAAGTGAGTATGTCCCCTAGTCTGACATCACGTGATCCTTCGACCCCTTCAATGGGACTCCCTAAAAGCATGCAACATGGCTCTTCTATGGAAAAGGCTATAAGGACACGTTTAACGGCCAACGTAATCTGTGTCCTTATAGTCTCCCCTCACTTCTATACAGCTACGACCAGGAAGTGACCTTTCGTAGCAGGTTAGGAGAACATTTACGCAAACCCTAACTATTTTCTTAACCTTAAACTAATTCTCCTAACCTGCTACAAAAAAATTACTTTCAGTCCTAGCTGTATCGAAGTGGCGTGTTTTCATGGAATCTCCCCTTTCAATGCCATGCAAGGATCGCATGACCCGTTCTCTCATTTCTCGTCTCATTCGAAAAGCAATACCAAAATACAGGCATTTTAATAAATTCAAACATAAGGGACGCCTATATTTTTCTTGATATCAGGCTACTACAGTATCCGCAACGTGTAGGGCTCATGTTAAACAAAGATGCTTTATTCAAAGCAAATTGAGAAAAAAAAAGCCTATTCGTAATTAAATAATTTTGGCAGATGTTTACAAGGCTAGACGACTAGCAATATCCACTAGACTTTTCTATTGTTATCTACTTTGCAATAAAAGTGTTTTTGGTAGGTATATAGGTCCGTTATCTGTCATTTTATCGATGTATAAATACATTTTGTGTATTTATGTTTTTACGGTTCTAACAAATCTGAAAACTGCTTTCAGTGGCACACAACACAGGAGGTTGGTGGAACCTTGAGATAATGGGCTCGTGGTAATGGCTAGAGCGGAGGTTGTTGAATTTTTGCGCCGTTCTGGACATTAGTATGAGCCGTTCTCCCCTCAGCAGCCTCCTGTACATGGCGAGAGAGCAGTCCCTCCGAATTGTGGTGCCAGACTAACCAACCTCCCACACATCTCAAGCCTGTCAATGTATTATTGAAAGCATCCATCTGTCTCCTTCAAACGCCACAGGAAAAAAAACAGTTCCAGAACAAACAAGAAAGGGTGGGCGAGGGCTTTTGTTACATGCCTCTCTTCCAGACCCCCTTTTAAACATGTCCCCATCAAAATTCTAATTGAGCTCTGAAAATGTGATGCATAGCATTTAGGAACCATTATAAGACAGCTTTAAAAACAAAAGACGTCAATTGAGGATCAAAAAAGCCTTTATGAACAGAGGATAAAGTATTTACATGGTTGTTCATCTCCTTTTGTAATTTAACGATATATGGAGTCTTTAAACAAACACAGCTTATGTGCAACATCAAACATCAGCGAACATAATTATCTATCTCCCATTGCTTTCTGGTCTGGAGGCCAATGTGTTTTGCATTACTGTTATATGAACAAAATATAGACATTATACCAACATCTTGATCAACAAATAATGGCATCATCGGTCAGTATACCCCTCTCCACCACTGAAGATGTGGTCTTCCGCTTTGGCCATACTGACTTTAAATACATACATTTATCAGTCACCTCTGACCATATGGTTGGTATATGGAGAAGTAAAAGTACATCAAGATATTGTATATTCTATATGGCGTCTCAGTTTCTCAAGCAGTTAGACAAGTTTCATTGCTACCAAAAATAAAACTTGACAGGCCAATGGATTTTTCCCTGAAAATGACTTGCTGACAAAACAAATTGCAACCCACAAGCTAGACTCACACGAGGCAGGGAACCTTGACCCAAATGGGCATCTGTAAGCATCTCACAAGCATAAGTCACCGTACCACTCCACTGCAGATGAAGCACCACAAATTAAGGAAGAATAGGGAAAACAGCAGTAATCTGATGCACAACACAAATAACTTAGGTGAATAGAAAAGAGATCTGTCAGTTTATGTGAGATGCTATATTTCATTAAAACTATAACTTAAGTTTTTCCACTTTATGGTTTGCAAGAAGGGATAAATAAATATACAGTGTTTGTTCTTTACCACTGGCTTTTGACATTGTCTCCTCATCAGAATGTATCTGGTTGTGTGTGTGTGTGTGTGTGTGGCAGATAGCGAGTCACAGGAGATATCATGCTGCATGTACATTAGAAAATAAATAATAACAAAGATAAATAATTACCAAGCACAGCAGCCTCAGTGTATCAATTAAAACAGACAAGGAATTGTGGACTTAGTTACTTGGAGTCCCCACATTTCCTTCACTCAAACATCAAAGGGAATTCTGATTCAGAGGGTCATTTCATTGATATACATTAACATACACATACAGTTAGAACCACCATTGTTAAACCATAGTTGGGGGTTCCCCTGTTAATATTGGGCTGCTACCCACACAAGTGAAGTGGGTTAAGAATTCATGTCTGGGCAATGAGTGTCCGTCACCACACTTGTGGCCACATAGTCCAGAGACGCTGTATTTGGCTGAGCTGGGGTACTACATCTCCCATCAGGCCATGCTCTCCCGCTCTTCCGTCGGTCCATTTGCACTCCTCTTCACTTTCTTCACTCCATCCCCCATCGCCGTTGAGGTCGTTATTCTGAGGAGGCAGCAGAAAAAGGCATAGGATTTAGTCCCAAAAATATTTTTTTTATAAATAAAAAATGTAAACCCTGAAAACCTACAGATGGAACAAGCATCTTGAAACGTTGGTCTAACTTCATTTGGATAGTCCCTCACCCGGGCAGCTCAGGGGCCAGGACCATTGGATTTGGATGAAGTACTATGATAAACTGGCCCCAGACCATTAAATTACCCAATTAACTAGGTTTATTAGCCATCCCTAGCCACCCAACCAGTATAAGAAACAGCTGCATGTTGCAGACAGTTGACATTTAATACGTTTGTTTAATAAGATAATCAATCACCGTATTCTTATCGTATTCTTTCTCTAATGACTGCCTCGCCTGGTTCACTAACTACTTCTCAAATAGAGTTCAGTGTGTCAAATCGGAGGGCCTGCTGTCTGGAACACTGGCAGTCTGTATGGGGGTGCCACAGGGTTCAATTCTCGAGCCGACTCTTTTCTCTATATATAATCAATGTCGCTCTTGCTGCGGGTGATTCTTTGATCCACCTCTACGCAGACGACACTATTCTATATACATCTGGCCCTTCTTTGGACACTGTGTTAACAAACCTCCAAACGAGCTTCAACACCATACAACACTCCTTCCGTGGCCTCCAACTGCTCTTAATTGCTAGTAAAACGAAATGCAGGCTCTTCAACCGATCGCTGCCCGCCCGGCTAGCATCTCTACTCTGGACGGTTCGGACTTAGAATATGTGGACAACTATAAATACCTAGGTGTCTGGCTAGACTGTAAACTCTCCTTCCAGACTCACATTAAGCATCTCCAATCCAAAGTTAAATCTAGAATTTGCTTCCTATTTCGCAACAAAGCCTTCACTCATGCTCCGAAACACCCTCGTAAAACTGACCATCCTATGGATCCTTGACTTCGGCGACGTCATTTACAAAATAGCCTCCAACACTCTACTCAGCAAATTGGATGCAATCTATCACAGTGCCATCCGTTTTGTCACCAAAGCCCCATATACTATCCACCACTGCGACCTGTATGCTCTCGTTGGCTAGTCCTCGCTACATATTCGTCGCCAAACTCACTGGCTCCAGGTCATCTATAAGTCTTTGCAAGGTAAAGCTCCGCCTTATCTCAGCTCACTGGTCACCATAGCAACACCCACCCGAAGCACGCGCTCCAGCAGGTATATTTCACTGGTCATCCCCAAACACCTCATTTGGCCGCCTTTCCTTCTAGTTCTCTGCTGCCAACGACTGGAACGAATTGCAAAAAAAAAACCCACAAAAAAACACTGAAATTGGAGACATATCTCCCTCACGAACTTTAAGCGTCAACTGTCAGAGCAGCTTACCGATCGCTGCAGCTGTACACAGCCCATCTGTAAATAGCCCATCCAACCAACTACCTACCTCATCCCCATATTTGTTTTTCTGCTCTTTTGCACACTAGTATTTCTACTTGCACATCCTCATCTGCACATATCACTCCAGTGTAAATTGCTAAATTGTAATTACTTCGCCACTATTGGCCTATTTATTGCATTACCTCCTTAGCACACACTGTATAGAGATTTTTCTATTGTGTTATTGAATGTACGTTTGTTTATCCCATGTGTAACTGTTTTTGTCGCACTGCTTTGCTTTATCTTGGCCAGGTCGCAGTTGTAAATGAGAACGTGTTCTCAACTGGCGTACCTGGTTAAATAAAGGTGAAATATATATATATATATATTTAACCAGGTACGCAAGTTGCGAGATATATACATATATGAAAAAACAACAACATCTAGGCATCCAAATCAAGGCTTACCTCTAGGTAGAGTTTGACCAAATACCTGCCTCAAGCACACAAAATGGGAGTACCATCTAAAGAACCCGAAGGAATTTTTGAAATATTCAAAATGTTCCACTTTCTTTGAAAGCCTCCTCAGGCTGCTCCACAAACATACAGCCCATGTTTAATTCATACTGTGTGTGGTCCCACTTTGAAAATTTCCCTAACACTTAGTGTATGTATTTAAATGGTATAGTATAAATACAGATTGTATATAGTCCTCCAGTGTGGGATTCTTTATGTACACGAGGGTGTCCAGGTCTGTTTTGATGTAGATCTGTGTGTGGTCAGTCTAACATTAGAAGTGAACACCATTATTTTTAACCCACCTGCTGTGTTCTGGTCGAATTGGACCGATTTACAAGTTCTCTCTGCAAAATGTAGTTAATTTAATCTGATTGTCATAAGGTTCCATGACTTTGTCCACACAGGACATCTGAACATACAAAATACATTTTGATGATTTTCATTACATTTCGGGTGTTTTATTTAACTTTTTTACAGTTGTGGTGTTCCCAGTCAAAAATGACCAGTCATTAGAAGTGAATGGGTGAGACTACAATTAGTGTATAAAATTGAGTTCAGGCACATTCATCAGATGGACACACTTGATCTCCCAGACACCCACATGCATGCGTTTGAGCTCACACACACACACACACACACCTCACTCCCCTTCTTGGCTTCCATGGCAACCCCCACAGGAACCTTTCCTCAATAGAATCTTTCCCCCCATGGGAACAACACCTGTTGGCATTCTCACAAACAATCGCAACATTGTTTCAATAATATATCCAACTTTTCTCGCAGCTCTGGTATATAAAGCATTTTTAAGGCCTTGTTCACAATTCATTCTGTGGCAGCATAATGACCAAACGATATACTGTATGTGAGGATCTTGATCATATCTTTGATCATGACACTGGTGAGGAGAGTCCTTGTTAAACTTTGACACAAAGTAGTATGTAATAAATAGCACAATACGTTTCATCTGAGTATTTGTTATAGTCAAAAATAATCCATACATTGTGCTTTTTTTAAAACTCAAAAACGAGTTGTATGAACTCAGGTCAATGAGACCTACAGGCTATAAATAGCAAATAGAAGTTAAAAACTTGTAATGTTCACAATAACTTAAGTTGACAAAAATATCTAACATTAGGTGATAATATATGTATTATTATGGATTTAGAATCAGCTATAATGGGGCGGTCATTTTGGACCGGGAACACAGAATTCATTAACATGAAACAAACACAACAGGAGGGTTAAATCAGGAGGACAAGAGAGAGCATGTAGATTATTTATAGAATGGGGCTTAAAATAGAGCCTTGAGGGACACCACATGAGATCCCACAGTTAGGCATAACCCATGGCAACATAGTGTATTTTACTCTGATCACATACTTTGGTTGTTTCTCCTATCTTAGTTTAATGCACTTCGATAAGCCACTAGAAAAAACAGTTACAGACTAGGTCATGCATATAACAAAATAGTTGTAGGGAAGTTCCTGACCTCCAGACAGAGAATCAAGGCACATTACCTGGGCCCATATTTATAAAGCCTCTCGGAGGAGTGTTGATCTAGGATCAGTTTTGCCTGTAGATTATGATGAATAGACAGAGGGGACCTTAACCACTCATACTCTGAGAGGCTTTAAGAATACAGGCCTCCATTTCATTTCATGAATAAATATATATTTAAAGTCCTCTTGAGAACGCAAAAGCCATATTTTCTTGACTTGCCTCAGTAAACATGTGTACTGGGACTGACTAGATGTATGATGTATTGAATGTGAGTTAAGAGTTGTGGCTGGAATAATCAATAACGCAAGGCCAAGAAAGACATTTCAAAAGCAACCACCACCACCTCATTATGTTCAATAACAGCTTGGAAGAGAAGACATCTTCGTAAACCCGGCAGCTGAGTCAACTATATACCACACTTCTATTCAGAACATCCACTGAAGCCCCGCCCGTCAGGAATAAACAGGGGGAAAAAAGTGTGTAGAAAATGTGAAGCCCGAGTCTGTGTGTGTGTGTGTGTGTGTATGCTACAGTATGTATTTGAACACAGTTTAGCATGCATGACAACAGGCATTGGATTTATTTTTTTGTGTACAGGTGAGTCTGTATGTTTGTATTATACGCCTCTGAGTTTAAAGTCATTACTGTACGCTTGTGTGTGTCCACTCCCCCTTTAGCTCCTAGTCTGTGGGTCTGGTGCCAGCTCCCCAGGCGAGCGACCCAATTCTGGGCATCCAGGCCGGCGGGAGGAGGGCAGGACGCTAGAAGCCGGACAGGAGAGGGAGGGGGAGAGGGAGGACGGCGCAGCCTAGACCCAGTTAACCAGCTGCACCTGGCACTCCTGCTCCTCGCCCCAAATAGTTGAATCTTTGTCACGCTCCATTGCTGTAGCAGTCTTGCTAGGTGTGCTATTGGCTCATTATTCCACCCAGCCAACTCCTGGCATTCAGGCCCTATTCTCTCGTGGACAGATGAACCTAACATAAATGATAGCAGCGACTGTCAACAGACTGTGGGATACGACAACTAACAAGGAACTTTGGTCTAGTACGCAGATCTTTTTGTTGTGAATCATTTTGTTGACAAATCACAATTTCGCAGGTGCTCACATCTTTCGAATTTCAGAAAGGGGAAAGAACATTGGGTCCCTAGACTTGCAGAGTTTCCATTTAAGGGAGGTGCTTAATATATTTTTGAACTTGCTTAAATAATTGAGCATCTGACCAAATTACATACACTTTTTCTTCTGGGTTACCGAGAATATTCAGGCCCTAAATCAAGAATGATCAAATTTCTTCCTAGGAGAGCTACAGTTGTGTGTGCCGGCATTTTTGTGCATTTCTCCTTTGCAAAGATAAACCAAGAAGCTGATTAAATAGCATGATCTTTACACAGATGCACCTTGTGCTGTGGACAATAAAAGGCCACTCTAAAATGTGTAGTTTTGCCTCACAACACAATGCCACAGAAGTCTCAAGTTGAGGAAGCGTGCAATTGGCATGCTGACTGCAGGAATGTCCACCGGAGCTATTGCCAGAGAAATGAATGTTCATTTCGCTACAAAAAGCTGCCTCAAACATCATTTTAGAGAATATGTCAGTACGTCCAACCAGCCTCATTACCACAAACCAGGTGTAACCACATCCGGCTTCTTCTCCTGCGGGATCGTCTGAGACCAGCCTCCCGGACAGCTGATGAAACTGGGTTTGCACAACCGAAGAATTTCTGCACAAACTGTCATAACAGTCTCAGGGAAGCTCATCTGTGTGCTCGTTGTCCTCACCAGAGTCTTGACCTGACTGCAGTCTGGCGTCATAACTGACTTCAGTGGGCAAATGCTCACCTTCGATGGCCACTGGCATGTTGGAGAAGTGTACTCTTCACGGATGAATCCCGATTTCAACTGTACCGCACAGATGGCGTTGTGTGGGTGAGCGGTTTGCTGATGTCAAAGTTGTGAACAGAATGCCCCACGGTGGCGGTGGGGTTATGGTATGGGCAGGCATAAGATATGGACAACGAACACAATTGCATTTAAATCGATGACAATTTGAATGCAGAGATACCGTGACGAGATCCTGAGGCCCATTGTAGTGCCATTCATCCACCGCCATCACCTGATGTTTTAGCATGATAATGCATGGCCCCATGTCGCAAGGATCTGTACACAATTCCTGAAAATGTCCCAGTTATTCCATGGCCTGCATACTCACCAGACATGTCAACCATTGAGCATATTTGGGATGCTCTGGATCGACAGCATGTTCCAGTTCCTGACAATATCCAGAAACTTTGCACAGCCATTGAAGAGGAGTGGGACAACATTCCACAGGCCACAATCAACAGCTTGATCAACTCTATGCGAAGGAGATGTGTCGCGCTGCATGAGGCAAATGGTGTTGACTACTGACTAGTCCTTCTGATCCACGCACCTACTTTTTGTTTAAGTATCTGTGACCAACAAATGCATATCTGTATTGCCAGTCATGTGAAATCCATAGATTAGAGATGAATAAATTTTTTCAATTGACTGATTTCCTTATATGAACTAACTCAGTAAAATCTTTGAAATTGCTGCATGTTGCGTTTATATTTTTGTTCAGCATATATAATTCATAAATACAGCTGGTTCTGGGAAGTGTTTCCAAAATCCTATTTGGCCCCTTTGGGTGAGATACAACAGTCTACACAGAGGGAGGTAGAGAGAGAACAGGGAACAAGGACACATGGTGCCACCAGCTACACTTTGGATATAATGAACAACAAAAAAAGGAGAGAAAACAGGTAGAAGAGCCTGGAGAGAGGTGGAACAAGGGATGAGGACGAGTGCGGCATGCTCCATTGTGACCTGGATGGAGGGATGAAGAGAGAGAGAATTGGAGAGGGAGGGGAGGATGAAAGCTCGGGAGGACATTGATTAAGTATCTCAGGGACGTCGACATACTGACACTCTAAAAACAGATTGAGTAAAAAAAATGATAAAAGCGTCTAAAATAAGAAGACGGTAGACAAGGTGAATGGAAGCAGGTCTGCTGGTGTACTGTATGTAGGTTGGCGCACCAAATATCCATGTTCCTTTTAAAGTGGAACTGACAGCGTTTTAACTACTTTGCAGATATGAAACAAACAGACAATCATAATATACAGTGGGGCAAAAAAGTATTTAGTCAGCCACCAATTGTGCAAGTTCTCCCACTTAAAAAGATGAGAGGCCTGTAATTTTCATCATAGGTACACTTCAACTATGACAGACAAAATGAGGAAAAAAATCCAGAAAATCACATTGTAGGATTTTTATTGAATTTATTTGCAAATTATGGTGTAAAATAAGTATTTGGTCAATAACAAAAGTTTCTCAATACTTTGTTATATACCCTTTGTTGGCAATGACAGAGGTCAAACATTTTCTGTAAGTCTTCACAAGGTTTTCACACACTGTAGCTGGTATTTTGGCCCATTCCTCCATGCAAATCTCCTCTAGAGCAGTGATGTTTTGGGGCTGTTGCTGGGCAACACGGACTTTCAACTCCCTCCAAAGATTTTCTATGGGGTTGAGATCTGGAGACTGGCTAGGCCACTCCAGGACCTTGAAATGCTTCTTACGAAGCCACTCCTTCGTTGCCCGGGCGGTGTGTTTGGGATCATTGTCATGCTGAAAGACCCAGCCACGTTTCATCTTCAATGCCTTTGCTGATGGAGGAGGTTTTCACTCAAAATCTCACGATACATGGCCCCATTCATTCTGTCCTTTACACGGATCGTCGTCCTGGTCCCTTTGCAGAAACAAGCCCAAAGCATGATGTTTCCACCCCATGCTTCACAGTAGGTATGGTGTTCTTTGGATGCAACTCAGCATTCTTTGTCTCCCCAACCACGACGAGTTGAGTTTTTACCAAAAAGTTATATTTGGTTTCATCTGACCATATGACATTCTCCAATCTTCTTCTGGATCATCCAAATGCTCTCTAGCAAACTTCAGACGGGCTGGCCATGTACTGGCTTAAGCAGGGGGACACGTCTGGCACTTCAGGATTTGAGTCCCTGGCGGCGTAGTGTGTTACTGATGGTAGGCTTTGTTACTTTGGTCACGCTCTCTGCAGGTCATTCACTAGGTCCCCCCGTGTGGTTCTGGGATTTTTGCTCACCGTTCTTGTGATCATTTTGACCCGCGGGGTGAGATCTTGCGTGGAGCCCCAGATCCAGGGAGATTATCAGTGGTCTTGTATGTCTTCCATTTCCTAATAATTGCTCCCACAGTTGATTTCTTCAAACCAGCTGCTTACCTATTGCAGATTCATTTTTGTTTCTGGTGTCCTTTGACAGCTCTTTGGTCTTGGCCATAGTGGAGTTTGGAGTGTGACTGTTTGAGGTTGTGGGCAGGTGTCTTTTATACTGATAACAAGTTCAAACAGGTGCCATTAATACAGGTAACGAGTGGAGGACAGAGGAGCCTCTTAAAGAAGAAGTTACAGGTCTGTGAGAGCCAGAAATCTTGCTTGTTTGTAGGTGACCAAATACTTATTTTCCACCATAATTTGTAAATAAATTCATAAAAAATCCTACAATGTGACTTTCTGGATTCTTTTCTCTCATTTTGTCTGTCATAGTTGAAGTGTACCTATGATGAAAATTACAGGCCTCTCATCTTTTTAAGTGGGAGAACTTGCACAATTGGTGGCTGACTAAATACTTTTTTGCCACACCGTAAGTCAAAAACATCAAATTCACAGTTTATGCTTCAAAACCAACTTCATAAGAAGTTATAAAAATAGATTATATTTTGATCAAAATTCCATGACGTACAGTAAGGTATTGTTGGCAGAATAGATGATTGCAGTTCAATATAATTCACCAATACATTTCTTGGTAGTACCAAAAAATATTGTTATCAGGTTGTAAAATCACTGCCGGGATGCAGGTTGTAGGTTGGATGCACCGTTTCAGTTTCAATGACTCAATATTTTGGACAAATACAGATGACTGTAACTAAGGTTGGGAATGTTAACACACTCAAACTAGTAAGGGAAATGATCACAAGTCAGTCATAACGTGGCTAATAGACTAGCGCACGTGACAAACAAGGCCCGTGGACCGAATAGGACACACAAGAGAGTATAAAATCAGTCAACAGTTGAGTCATCTACTTTATAAAATTACAGCCTGATGCGCTCGCAACTTCAATTGCGCTACTTTCGTGTGTCCCGTTTACAGCATGCAGCAGTGGTAAAAGTGTACAGACATGCCACAGTCCTAGCTAGGCTACTAAAATGCTGACTTGGTTTTTAAAGCTCGACAATTAACCAAAAAACACCATGCAACAGGCATGTAGGCCTATTACAGAAACATTTGAGCAGTAACCTAGGTTGGCTACTCAACTAGCTACATTTTGAGTGCACCATACAGAAATGCTGAATTCAACCACACCGGTGATCCATGCTGTGCAAAAAATATATACATTTAAATATTACAACAACCTATAGTTCCATTTTGTTATTAAATACTTTTCGATTAGGGTCACAGCATATTATGCACATTTGAAAGCATATCAGCAGAGGCTGGACAAATATAATTGATTTCATGTTTTAATATGTTAAAATCCTATATACACAGCATCATGTGGACATTATAAAGGGCCATATTTTTACAACAATGACCATGTTTGGGTCACAGTTTAACGTTTTGTTGTAAAAACAAATAGGCTGTCTGTCCCGCAATTTCAGTGTGTTTTTAAAATATTTTTTAATGGTTGAGTTTGACACCCCTGGCTAGCTAAAAAGCCGGAGCCTAACGTTAGCTAGCTAGCTAGCTGCTGGGAAGATGTCATGTCATAGGAGGAGTGGGTGAGTGACCGACTTTATCCCCTCATCGTTTTTTATTGGCTACAGATGCTGCAGGTGTTATTTGGTTAGCTAGCAAGAAATGTTAAATCGCTTTGCTAGCTAGCTTGTTATGCTGAACTTGAACGACTTATCCACAGTTAGCATATCTCTTAGTTGTCAATCAAATGTATTTGGCATCGATCAAATAAGCGGGCAGGGAAGTTCCCATTCAGTTGTCAAAACATGGGTTGGGACAAGCATGCATTGGCAGGCAAGCTGCAGAAGGACGAGCAGACTACTAGTCCCCATCATCAGTGCCATTTTGACAGCTAACTAGCTGAAGGTTGAGAGAGTTTATCTAACGTTTGATCTTAGCTCATCTCGCTCTGGCTAGCATTAGTTGTTGATCTTGTTGATGTGAATAGGCAGCTAGCCTAACTTTTCATGGTTGTTTGATCAATAGGCTCCCGAGTGGCGCAGATAGGCTCCCGAGTGGCGCAGCGGTTTACGGCACTGCATCTCAGTGCAAAAGGCGTCACTAGAGTCCCTGATTCGAATTCAGGCTGCATTACATCCGGCCGTGATTGGAAGTCCCATAGGGCAATGCACAATTGGCCCAGCGTTGTCTGGGTTTGGCCGTCATTGTAAATAAGAATGTGTTCTTAAGTGACTTGCCTATTAAAGGTTAAATTAATTAATTAAATAAATAAATAAATAAATAGGATAGTGATGTTCCCAATTGTAAGACTCCTATGGTATTTCTTACATGGTATTTACATATTTGCAGAAATCCATTCAGGTAATATTTTGTGGCGTTTGGCGAATGTTTTCTAAAGATTTACAGTCGCGCTGTTGCTTCTGCCTGTAAACAGACAATCCAGTTCAAAGTGAATGATGGCAGGCCTGTGTGGCAAATCGCTTCATTGCATATAGGCCTACTGTAGCTCTGTGGCTATGGCGCACCGGTCTGTGTAGACTCCGGTCCTGAACACAGATTTACTGCAGTGTCTATTAATTGTTCAAACGCACGGCCGCTTTCCCAATATATGGCTTCGAATTTTCACGAATGCCTTACTATACATCCTTCACAAACATTCTATGAATTTATGAAAAATGACCATATCTAAACGGTCAGTTGTACAACTGAATGCATTCAACTGAAATGTGTCTTCCGCATTTAACCCAACCCCTCTGAATCAGAGAGGTGTGGGGGGCTGCCATAATCGACATCCACGTCTTCGGCGCCCAGGGAACAGTGGGTTAACTGCCTTGCTCAACTATGTTCTCGCTTGTCAGAAAATGTAAAAAAATAAATAAAATGTAATTCTTGCTGGGAGTCTATATGAACAGATTTTAATAAGATTTCATGTTACTAAAATGCTGTCACTTCCACTTTAACTGGGTTCCTCCCATCGGGTGCCACAGGGGCCTTGGTAGAACTTTCTGCGTTGAACAGGTGGCACACCTAGGCTGACAGGGAGAAGGCACACAGCTGTCCTCCGACCAGACCATATTGGGAGGGGTAACACTTAAGAACAACAGGGGGAGGCGATAAAATTGACACAGCTTTTCATGTGGGCCACAACGGCGAGGAAGGATAGAGGAAGTAGAAAAAAGTGAGGTGCCTGGTTTACAGTAAGTGAGGGTTCTATTTTGACACCATCATGCCAACCCATACCGCTGATATTTTTTTGTTCACATTGTCCTTTCCAGCATGAATAGAGCCCCTATGGTAGATGCATAACCAGGCCAGACCAGTACAACTTGACTCGGCTCAGCAGTGTGAAAAAGCATACAATACTCCTGGACCTGTAGTGACGAATTCGAGACAAAAGCCATAGCCATGTGTGACTCGTTTCAGGAAACCAGGCATATGTCGCGAGTCACTACTTCACAGGTTGAGGCATTTGAAAGTTATTTTATTTGATCAATATGCGTTTTTTGGGCAGAAATGCCTTCTGGAACATGGAAACTTACATGTGCCTTAAAAACAAACTTGTATGCCATCTGTAAATACTAATACATTTTGTTAAATTATAAGCCTAGTTGGTTTAGCCACAGAAAAAGAAAGGACCTTCCCACTAGCCATGATTGGCTGAGATAATGGATGGGCTGGACATGAGAGAGTAGTTCGATTTGGTCTGCCATGTAGCGTGCTTCTGTCTATAACAGGAGCTTCTCAGTATGTGTAGGTAATCCCTTCTAAAGCAGCTTTTTTGAAAGATATCATGAAGAACTGCACAAGTGTTGCTAAGGCTCTCCACTTTCTGGAGAACCAAGTTTTGAAATCATTGGAATGCCCGGTGGAAGCAGAGTATGATACCTAACGAGATGGAGAAAATCCAGGCATTTGATTGCAAATGCGGAGGGAGTCGAAAAGAGAACACAGAAGACTGTTGTATAAAATACCTGTCTGGATTACATTTTCAAACTAAGGGCAACCATGGCATGCGTGACAGAGAGGAATAAGCATTCATCCATGTATATGGGTAAGAATCTAGCTAGATACATTTTCAGATATTATACGTTTCTAATTTTGTCAGAAAGTCGTCTCCATTGCAAGTTAAAGTGTACAGTTAGCTGGCTAGCCAATGTTAGCTGGCTGGCTCGCTAGCTAACGTTACGTGTATGATCTGTGTAGTAATGTTATTTGCATCTCAGATCCATTTGCATTGCTAGTTAGCTAGCTACCTAACATTGACCCAAGCTAGTTGGTTAGCTTTAGCTACCTGTAGATTAATGCAGTAACATTATGTGTTGGGATTAAAGTTCACTGTTTAGCTATCTAAACAAATGACTCCACTATGCAAGTAACCATTTCACTCTGCCCTTTACACCTAACAAGCAAAAAAAAAAAAATTTGTTTAGAAAGTAGCTTTTAGTTGCCTGGTTTGGTAGATTGACATATACTAAATTCATGATGTCACTGCGACCCCTGTATACAGACATGTCGATAGAATAAATATAAACCAGCCTTTAATCTTGAAATCTTTGGTTGTACACTACCATACTCCACGTTTAGCACATGGCCTCATGTGAATCCTTAAAGAGATGGGTGGGGATAAAACAAAGAGCTTTCCAGTAGACCGAATAAGACCGAATCGAGGCGGTCGGTCACATTTTGTCTGAGCTTTGACTATAACTTCTGACTATACGTTCCAAGATGCTGATTTGTGCTTGATAATGATTTGGTGCTAGTCAGACTCACACTTCCTCCATCTCCACATCGTCCTCCACAGAGAGCAGCAGGTAGGGGTTGTAGGAGGCCGGGCGGAACTTATGGCCCGTCAGGAAGAAGAATGCCAGCGTGGCCAGCTCATCCAATAGCTGAAGACAAGGAGAGAGATCAAGAAAGAGACATGGGTAGAAAGAAAAATTGTGTCAGTACATTGTAAAAAAAATAAAAGCCTTTCAAAATGGATCAAAAATGCTTTCTTTCAATCAAAACTGGTTTTACATACTGTTAAATACTTTAACTTGGACTACTGTGTATATATATAGTATTATTTTACCGTTAAACAAAATATAGGTGGACACCCACCTGGTACAGCCACTTCCACTGAAAGGGAACAATGAACTTGATGAGAATTGCGATTATACGGGTGAAATAAATATAGCATACAATCTGAAGGAGAGAGAGAAATACAGACATTAGATAAATGCTAAACAATTTTCTGAACACAGATATAAACAAGAAACCGGAGCATCCTTCTTTTCAGTCACACTTTTTAGAGAGCGAGAGAGACAGGCAAATGGGGAAACAGAAAGAAAAACACATTTACAAGGCATAATCAGGAAGATTGGCATTGGCTGACAATATGAACGCTGATACTACAGAGAGAAAGCGAGAAAACTAAAGCGCAACCCATTTGGTCTGCAGAGTGGACATTACAATAAGAGATGAACATTTTAAACACCAACAAGACAGATAAAGAAATAAAAAACAGAATGTCAGAGAGCGAGACACCTCAACAGCTGTAATATCTTTATGGAGGGGTTTCATACGTGGCTATTCACGATTCAATTAATACAAAGAGGGAGATGTAATTACTCCACCGAAGTGGAATGAATGAAAGATGAAGTAAGACACGTGCACACATATACTGTACAGACTCCCTAAAAACACGCCACTTCAATACAGCTACCACTTTTCCTAGCAGGTCAGGATAATTAACGTAGCGGGATTATAGCGAAAATGCTCTCCAAACCTGCTACGAAAAGACACTTGTGTTGAAGTGGAGTGTTTTTAGGGAGTTCCGTACAGACAGACGTAGACACAATGCTTGGTTTGTTTCCATTTAAAAAGGCGTGCATGTGGCTGTGTGTATGCATTGGTGTGTGCAAGCAAGTGTGTGTGTGTGGCCTATCGTCACACCTGCAGTGTGTATTGATGGAGCTGTGTGTGAGGAGAGAGAGTGTCTGAAGAGCATGAAAAGAGGAACCTACCATCACATAGTAGTGCCTGAAGAGCTTCAACTGGGCAAGGTTGATGGCAGCTGCAAAAAAATGACATTCATTAGTAAGATAGCAAAGACCTGTGAGAGCTTTTTAGTAACACACATCTGTCAGCTCCCTCCAAAAATAAACATGGCTCATTTGAGACACATTTTAGAGCAGTTAGGAGAAGAAGAAAAAGGTTTTCTATAAGTAGAGTATATGACACTTTTTATTAAAACACCTCTAAAAAAGAACATTGAATGAATCAGACGGGTAAAGGTTAGGGGTAGTTCTAATTTGAGGAGTTTTGCATGATGATTCAAAAAGCAAGTGATCCAAGATGTTTGGCCCGATATAAATCCGTAGAAGGCTAAAAAGGCCCATCAGAGAAGGCTGTGTTGGATGTAATAACGCTGAAAAGTGCCTTGATGCAATCTGAACCCCTTCCAACAGAAATGTGACCCGAGGGGAAAGAAATGGAGGGCGACTTGTACAGTCATTTATCATTCTCACACTGTACAACTTCCTCCACAGAAGTGGGACTTCAAAAAGGGGACAGTAAGCATCAAGTGTGGATCTTACTGTGGCCTAGTTAGGATAAAACAGGCCACTTTGAAACCAGGTGAGCAATTATGGAAGTGTCGTAACAACCTACTGTGGAATCGAGGAATTTTAACGCTTTGTGCCATAATCTACTCAGCCTATGGTGGTTACCTACCCATAGAGACAGACTTCTGAAGCTACACTAGGTTATTCAACCCTAAAACATTTATAAAAAAAGACTCCTGCGCTTTCTAGCAGACGAGGTAGACATACAGACATTCATGTGGCTCTGTGTGATAACGTCTGCTCTGATGAATAAATCATATGTACCACACATACTGTACACAAATGTGCGTGCGTGCACACACAATTTTGACACTAAGAAACGAAGCGTTAAGGGAGTTGATACAGGTGCACTGAGGAGGAAACAAAACTCAATTAGCTGCATGGAACCAAACAGTGGATCGTTCATTTGGAATAGTTACTCCATTATCTCTATGGGCTGTTCATTGACTAAGGAGCAACCACTTGGAATTGGAACTGGTCAATCAATTACATTTTACAAGAGGTCACTCAGAGAGAAAAAATAACTTGAAGGCACGATTCCTAAATCTTCATGAATGTTGACTGAAAATCGACTTTTTCTCGTGTTGAATTGTACGCTATGTAGTTTTGGTTAGACAGCAACCCATTTCTATTTGATCTGTTAAACAACTAGGAATTATAACACTAACACCAAGAATATATGGTATGAACTCCCTCTTTACAGTCAAAATGGCACAAACAAATCTCTTGGGGATTGTAACAGCTGTGGATTTGGTGAGGTCTGTCCTATATCATACTGCTTATTGTTCAATTAAAAACTGTGGAATGGAGTCTGTCCAAAATGAGACATTTGACCCTATTCACACACAGACAGAACCTTCTATGAGCTCCCATTCATGATAGGAATGTCATGAGCCAGCTCATTGACAAGTGCTATAAAAAAAAAGATGTCTGTTACAGTGCCCTGATGAGATGAGCCCAACCTGAATGCATGTGAAATGGCCTGACATTTCAGTAATGAAACAGACCTGGTAGCTGTGCTTTCCCCTTTCCTCGCCTGGTCTAATCATGAGTAGAACGGGAATTAATGCGGTGGCTCAACACTTCAATAGAAAAACTTCTGCATGGAACAAGGAGAAGGGGAGCACAATAGGCCAGTGTTCCGGAGTGATGGTTTTCTGTTCTACCCGATAATTAAACTGAACAAAATTATAAAAACGCAAACATGTAAAGTGTTGGTCCCATGTTTCATGAGCTGAAATAAGATATTCCCGAAATTTTCCATATGCACAAAAAACGTATTGCTCTCAAATCTCTGTCAGTGAGCATTTATCCTTTGCCAAGATAATCCACCCAACTGACAGGTCTGGCATATCATAAGCTAATTAAACAGCATGATTTAATCAGGGACAATAGGTCACTAAAATGTGCAGTTTTGTCACACAATGCCACAGATGTCTCAAGTTCTGAGGGAGTGTGCAATTTGCATGCTGACTGCAGGAATGTCCACCAGAGCTGTTGACAGAGAATGTAATGTTAATTTCTCTACCATAAGCCACCTCCAACGCCGTTTAACAGAAATGTCAGTACGTCCAACCGGCCTCACAAACGCAGACCATATGTAACCACGCCAGCCCAGGACCTCCACATGCGGCTTCTTCACCTGCAGGATCATCTGAAACCAGGCACCCGGACACCCAGACATTTCTGTCTGTAATAAAGCCTTTTTGTGGGGAAAAACTCCTTCCGATTGGGGAGCCAGGCCCAGTCAGTCATGTGAAATCCATAGATTAGGGCCCAATGAAATTATTTAAATTGACTGATTTCCTTATATGAACTGTAACTCAGTAAAATTGTTATATGTTGCGTTTTATGTTCAGTATAATTGTACACACCTGGTATCCCAGGTCTAAAGCAGTCCCTGATTAGAGGGGATCGCTAAAAAAATGCAATGGAACTGGCTTTGAGTTTGAAAGGCACTAGACCATATTATATATCACATATGGAGGAAATGTTGGTGAGCAGGAACAGGCCATTTATTAATACTTTTT
Source organism: Salvelinus sp. IW2-2015 (assembly GCF_002910315.2). Lineage (NCBI taxonomy): Eukaryota > Metazoa > Chordata > Actinopteri > Salmoniformes > Salmonidae > Salvelinus > Salvelinus sp. IW2-2015. The sequence continues at coordinate 1,161,457 of NW_019957565.1, forward strand.
GGACAAAGAAAAAGCGTTTCGGGAAGAAAAGAAAACCAATTCGTACACCAAGGCAATGGCATTAGATCCTGGTGTCGTTTTCTAAAGACAAGCGCTTAGGGGTCAGCAGTGAGAACATATGGCAGGGGTCGGCAACCCTGTTACTTAATGTTTCTGATTTAACCAACCTAGAAGACTAGGTGTGTTGAATTTAGGCAATCACTGAAATGATCAATTAGCTCAGTTGGCCAGGTGTGGTGCCTAGTTGGAACAAAATCCTGCAGTAACTGTGGCACTCCAGGAACAGAGTTGCCTACCCCTGCCATAGGGTATCCTGCTATGCTTTGAGAGGCCTTATTGCTGTCGACTGACTACGCTCACAGAACAAAAAGCTAAAAAAAGGACCCTATTTGGCAGTGTATTGGCAAGGGGACGGGACACCTTTATGTTAGCTTCAGCATATCTTTACTGAGAAAACCGAATATGTTGTAGAGCATTATGGGTAGCACAGCATGCTACAGGCAGGCGATGGGTGACGTAGTCAGGAAACTACAGTTAACTTCGTCATAAAAAGAGCTTCTATTGGTTCTCTCCTGACTCATCCATCTGACACATCCATCTTTCTTTTGAATTAAATAAATAAACCTGGAGCCTTCACATTTGTATGAGCTATAGCAAGTTCCTTGGCAATATGACTTGGCAGCGGCATATGTTCGTACTGGTCCCCTGTGGAAATCAAACCCACAACCCTGGCATTGCAAGCGCCATGCTCTACCAACTGAGCCACGCGAGCTACCGAGACATTGGTTTACCAACAAAAGAGTGTGGAACTGTGCAACTACAAGCATGTAAACCCTGGCATGGAAATAGTTAAAGGCTCTCTCATTCACATCCACAGCTCATCCACAGCTCCTGACCATCATAAGCCAATCAGAGATTTAACTAATCAAAGCTCTTATAAACCTCAAAATGAACCACCCCAACGACAACACCTTGGGTCCCAACTTTCCTCAATGTCTGAATGTGTGGGAGGGATGAATGAATGGTTCAAATAAAGCTGAACTATGACTGACTATGATGAGGAATGCAGGGTGAAGTACAAACAGTGAAGGGCAATGAATAAGTTAGTCAGTCAGAGAGCATCCAGCTACAGCAGAGCAAAACACTCACTATAAAACTAAGCTTTTAGGAGAAAGTCAAAAATAACACTGCCCATGACCTAGATCAGGATTTGCCCTTAAAATATTCACAGACCACCATTTCACTCCAAAATACTTTGTTCTTTTTCTCAAAAGACTTTAGAATTGTTTAAACTTTTATGAGGGGTTACTTGGGTTGTAACAGGAAAATAGCTGGGGTGAAAAACTATTCCAGACCACAGTTTTAAACTTTGTGGTTGGGAGTAGGACCATGGACATGGAGTTGATTTTAAGTGGAAATGTCCCATTACATGAAAGATTTTAACTCCCTGCTTGCCCTTGTTATTGAATATGCTGTCGCAGTAAGGTGGCCAACTGCAGAGAAGCACTGGCTCACAAAAATGAACGTTTTCTTAAGCGAAAAGGAAGCATACCTTTCCCATCTGTTGATGAGGCCTCTTGTAAATGTCTGATGGACCTGTGGACAAGTGAGAAAAGGAGAAATGTCATACCAAGTGGAAAACTGGAGGAGAGCAGACATTATCTAAAATAATCGCTCTTTCAAAGATGTCAGCTGGTCTCTAGGTACTTTGTGGCGGGGCACCTAAAAAACCAAAACCTAGGGGAAACACTGCCCATAGAGAACCTCAGAACTCACCAGACCACGGGGAAGAGGATGGCGCCGCAGCACAGCAGGTCCACCAGGAAGAGCACCTCTTTCCACAGGCCGTACTCCGTGGTGCCCTCCTCTGTAGACTCTAAGATGATGTACGCCACGTTGGCCAGCACCTGGAGGGGTCAAAGGTCATGTGCTCCCATCAGTGCCACTGCAGTCGCCACTAGGATGCTTTTTGGGTAAAGATTTCTAAGATCAGCCTATCCCTTGTCACTATATAAATATGACCCATCATGGTAGTCATGCCTTTAAGCACAAATCTAGGATCAGCCTACCTTGTCATTGTAGACGTTATCAAGTACAATGGTAATCTTGCCTCAACAGTTAGATGGTTCTAGATGGATGGTATTGTACCTGTAGTGGAATGACAATCATGAAGATCTTCTTGTCCTTATCTGAGAGGATGTGCTTGACAAAAGCCCAGCCGGTCCCTATCAGAGCAATGGTGATGAATAAGAGTGCCCCCTTCAGTCTGCAGGAAGAAACACAAGCACTGCACGCTCATACCAAGTGACAAAACGACATTGATAAGTTTCAGTGCAGGTGAAGCGGAGACACAGAGGAGGCCATTTTACTGGTGAGACTTACAGGTGAGTGATGTAGTAGACCACAGCCCATCCTTCTATGGGGAAGCCCTGGTTAGAGATGTAGTAGTAGTCAATCTGGAAGACAAAGGTCTCAGACATCAGTTAATGACTCAAGCTGATGTAAAAAAAGGGGGACAAACTAAACTATATTCTATTTGATTTCATTTTTACTTCAAAACTTGGAAGCACCCCCTTTTTTGCAGTTAAATACAGCAAGGCTTGGATTGTAGTCTGTGTGCTCACCGCGTGGAAGATGAGTGATAGAGACTTGGTGAAGGGGAGAGCAGTCATGAGCCAGTGGATTTTATAGACATCAGCACTGCCAGAGAAAGAACAAGAGACGGGGTAGAGAGAGAGAGAGAAAAGAGGGAATTAACATTGGTTAGGTTTATGCCATTACATTAATAATTAATCTCAACAAGGGAAATAGTTATCCTTAAAACATTTTGAAGAGTATGATGATATTACGTTGGTATGGAGGTAAATGTTTGGCTATCTGGTGACCTCTACTGGTCAATGTAAAACAATGCAGGTGTGACTGAGGCAAGACCACTGCTATTCATTTACATTTTAGTAATTTAGCAGATGATCTTTTCTAGACCAACTTACAGTTAGTGTATTTCCACAGCATTTGCTCAGGAGCTCATAGAGCAGTCAGAGCACTCTGAGGTAAAAGGTCATCACATGAGACAAAGGGTAGCACACTGTGGCATGCTGACTGATCAGATTAGTGAAGAAAATGAGATACCTAGTCAGTTGCACAACTGAATGCATTCAACCAAAATGTGTCTTCCAACCCCTCTGAATCAGGACAAATAGAATAGTCATGAATTATTCTTCAAGTCTTAACTTCTTTGGGACTGGGGGGCAGTATTGAGTAGCTTGGATAAAAAGGTGCCCAGAGTAAACTGCCTGCTACTCAGTCCTAAAAGCTAGAATATGCATATAATTAGTAGATTTGGATAGAAAACACTCTGAAGTTTCTAAAACTGTTTGAATGATATCTGTGAGTATAACAGAACTCATATGGCAGGCAAAAACCTGAGAAGAAATCCAACCAGGAAGTGGGAAATCTGAGGTTTGTAGTTTTTCAACTCTTTGCCTATCCAAGATTGTGGAAATGGGGTCATATTGCACTTCCTAAGGCTTGCACTAGATGTCAACAGTCTTTAGAACCTTGTTTGATGCTTCTACTGTGAAGGAGGGGGGAATGGGAGCTGAATGAGTCAGAGGTCTGGCAGAGTGCCACGAGCTGTTCACGTGAGAGGTAGCTTGCGTTCCATTGCAATACTACAGACGAAGGAATTCTCCGGTTGGAACATTATTGAAGATTTATGATAAAAACATCCTAAAGATTGATTCTATACTTAGTTTGACATGTTTCTACGAACTGTAATATGACTTTTCGTCTGAAATTTCGCCTGGACCTGCCCGCACGTCGTCAGTTTGGGTTGTTTACTAAATGCGCGAACAAAAAGGAGGTAGTTGGACATAAATTATGGACTTTATCGAACAAATCAAACATTCATTGTGGAACTGGGATTCCTGCGAGTGCATTCTGATTAAGATCATCAAAGGTAAGTGAATATTTATAATGCTCTTTCTGACTTTGTTGACTCCACAACATGGCGGATATCTGTATGGCTTGTTTGGGCTCTGAGCGCTGTACTCAGATTATTGCATGGTGTGCTTTTTTGGTAAAGCTTCTTTGAAATCTGACACAGCGGTTGCATTAAGGAGAAGTTTATCTAAAGTTCCATGCATAACACTTGTATTTTCATCAACATTTATGATGAGCATTTCTGTAAATTGATGTGGCTCTCTGCAAAATCACTGGATGTTTTGGAAGCAAAACATTACTGAATGTAACGCGCCAATGTAAACGGAGATTTTGGATATAAATATGAACTTTATCGAACAAAACATACATGTATTGTGTAACATGAGTGTCATCTGATGAAGATCAAAGGTTAGTGATTAATTTTATCTCTATTTCTGCTTTTTGTGACTCCTCTCTTTGGCTGGAAAAATGGCTGTGTTTTTCTGTGACTATGTACTGACCTAACATAATCGTTTGGTGTACTTTCGTCGTAAAGCCTTTTTGAAATCTGACACGTTGGCTGGATTCACAACAAGTGTAGCTTTAATTTGGTCTATTGCATGTGTGATTTCATGAAAGTTAAATTTTTATAGTAATTTATTTGAATTTGGCGCTCTGCATTTTCACTGGATGTGGCCAATGTGGGACGCTTGACATATCCCAGAGAGGTTAAGGAAGGCACAGCCATGATCAAAACAGTGCTGACATCTCCTGTGCCGCAATACACCCCCCCCCCCCCCCCCCCCTCCTCCTCCTGGGTAACTCACCGCTGAGTGGGCGGAGAACGTGCAGCCACAGTGTGCCGAGGAAAAAGAAGAACATAGACATGATGATGTAGAGCTTGGGCAGGGGGATCTCCCCAGCAGACAGGAAGCTGTTGGGGTTCTTCTCCTCGATGCTGATCTGAAAGCCATTCAGACACAAATAAGCAAGTGTGGCTAAAATAATGTTTCATTTTATTATAAAATAATGTTCAGGATGTGATTTCGACAACATAGAAAATTAGGAAAAAGTGGATATTGGTACGGGGCTAGGTCCATTTCAATGACGTACGAATAGGGAATGATGTCCTCCTGACAAATCAGGAAAAATCTCACCTGATAAACCAGATACAAACTTCAACTTGCAACAAAAGAAAACTACGAAGAGGGTGAAAGAAACACACTCACTTCAATGCTGAAGCGGAGGGGGTTAACCATCTGAGTGTCTTTGCTGTAGCAGTTGTGGAAGTAGAAGTTGTACAGGCCTTGCTGCTCGTCTGTGCTGACGTTGAAGTGAAACTGCACGCAGGGAGGGGGGGGAAACACCTGTGACCTATGTAGCCCAACTCAAGCTAAATAAATTATATTAGCCTGGTGAACGAGCCTTACCTGAAAGGAGAAGACTTCTTTGTTTCTATGGAGTGGAAAAGGCACTTCAGCCTTTTTCTGTGAATATCAAGAGAGCGGGATCAGAAAACGTGCTTTGATGAAACGACGGCTGGATCGCAATCCTTAAAAAGTCCTCATTCACAAACCCTTGGCTAAATTAGTAACTGGGTAAAACCCTTTATCTGGGATGCAGCCCTTGGGAGCCACTGGTTTTCCTGTACAATTTCTATTTGGTGACAGACCGACATAGATAAGTGAGAACAGGTCCCTTGGTGAATAAAATCCACTTAATCAGTTTTCAGAGGAAAAACAGTGACAGTCCAACCCAGAGATAAAGCATGTTGGAATTGCTGTGCTAATAAACTTGTTTCACAAAAAGTTCTCACAAAACGTTTTGTTGAATAATACTTCAATTTAAATGTGCAAGAGCAAAGTTATATAAATTATGACCCAGGAAACACAGTCACGTATTTTAATGGTGTGTGACGCCAAGAGCTTTGTAATTTGCTTACAAAACCGCCAGACACCAGGGCTCCAATGAAAAAGATGTACCTTTTTATTGCGTGCCGTCGGCATGGGTAAACGGACGAGGGAGCAAGAATGAGATCCAGATACTTATTTTCTTACATTGGTTGAGGTCAAAGGGTGACAGAGTAACTATACTGAACAAAAATATAAATACAACATGTAAAGTGTTGGTCCCATGTTTCATGAGCTGAAATAAATTATCCCGCACAAAAAGCTTATCTCTTTCAAATTTTGTGCACAAATTTGTTTACATCCCTGTTAGTGAGCATTTCTCCTTTGCCAAGATAATCCATCCACTTGACAGGTGTGGCAAATTAAGAAGCTGATTAAACAGCATGGTCATTACACAGGTGCTGGGGCCAATAAAAGGCCACTCTAAAATGTGCAGTTGTGTCACACAACACAAAGCCACAGATGTCAAGTTTTAAAGGTAGCGTGCAATTGGCATGCTGACTGCAGGAATGTCTACCAGAGCTGTTGCCAAAGACTGTAATGTTAATTTCTCTACCATAACCCGCATGTTGTTTTAGAAAATGTGGCAGTATGTCCAACCGGCCTCACAACCGCAAAACATGTCTATGACGTTGTGAACAGAGTGCCCCATATTGGTGGTGGGGTTATGGTATTGGCAGGCATAAGCTACAGACAACAAACACATTAGCATTTTATCGATGGCAATTTGAATGCACAAAAATACCGTGACGAAATCCTGGCCCATTTTTTTTTTTTAAAGGCATATGTGACCAACAGATGCATACCTGTATTCCCAGTCATGTGAAATCCATAGATTAGGGCCTAATTTTATTGCAATTGACTGATTTTCTAATATGAACTGTAACTCAGAAAAATCTTTGAAATTGTTTCACATCGCTTTTGTATTTGAGTTCAGTATATGTTATATGAATATTCTTACCTCTGCAACATCCCGCTTGGGTTTACTCTCACCTAGGATTCAAATGACAACATTGAGAACAAGTTTAGTACAACAGATAAAACAATATATTCAACCATTGGTCATAACTTACACTGCTCAAATGCAGAATTCCTCAGCTATCTCGAACTTTGGCGTAAATCTACCATCAATGCAAGTTTAAAACATGTCCTCATCTCAAGTCAGTATTTATTCAGCCCTAAATAAAAATGTATGAACTGTAATGAGGAACCATACCATCACCATGGTCTCCCACAGGGTTTGTGTCATCTTTCCCCTTTACAGGTTTCTGTTGGTCAGCTCCAGTCTCAATGCCTATTGTCTCTCGGAGGCCAGGGAGGATGTCAGGGAACACATTCTCCTCAGATGACATCTTCATCTTCACCCTGAGTCACACACAAACAAAATACATGTTTAGCCAAAGTTATGGTATAACATAACTTCAAAAAAAATGTTTGGCTGCTTAAAGCCACACTCCTCAATATGATTCAATCCACAATGAGCCCATAACTCTTGCCAGGGCGTCAATGTAGAAATGATTTGTTCTCAAATCAAATTTGATTTATCACATGCGCCGAATAGAAAAGGTATAGACCTTACAGTGAAATCAGTTAAGAAAAATAACTGTTAAGTAAAAAAATAAGTAACAAATAATTAAAGAGCAGCAGTAAAATAACAATAGCGGGAGGCTATATACAGGGGGTATCGGTACAGAGTCAATGTGCGGGGGCACCGGTTAGTCGAGGTAATATATAGATGTAGAAGAGAGTTAAAGTGACCATGCATAGATAATAAACAGAGTAGCAGCGTAAAAGAGGGGGGGCCAATGAAAATAGTCTGGGTAGCCATTTGATTAGTTGTTCAGGAGTCTTATGGCTTGGGGGTAGAAGTTGTTAAGAAGTCTTTTGGACCACGCTCAATGCCATCAGAAGAATCCCAGAACATATTCCAGTCTTTGCTAGCAAAACAGTCCTGTAGCTTAGCATCTGCTTCATCTGACCACTTTTATATTGACCGAGTCACTGATGCTTCCTGCTTTAATTTTTGCTTGTAAGCCGGAATCAGGAGGATAGCATTATGGTCAGATTTGCCAAATGTATGGTGAGCTTTGTACGCCTGCGGAGTAAAGGTGGTCTAGAGTTTTTTCCTCTTGTTGCACATGTAACATGCTGGTAGAAATGAGGTAAAACAGATTTAAGTTTCCCTGCAATAAAGTCCGCGGACACTAGGAGCGCCGCCTCTGGATGAGCATTTTCCTGTTTGCTTATGGCCTTATACAGCTCTTTAACTGCACTCTTAGTGCCAGCATTGGTTTGTGGTGTTAAATAGACAGCTACGAAGAATATAGATAAACTCTCTTGGTAAATAGTGTGGTCTACAGCTTATCATGAGAAACTCTACCTCAGGCAAGCAAAACCTCGAGACTTACTTATATTTCGTGCACGAGCTGTTGTTTACAAATATACATAGACCATCACCCCTTGTCTTACCAGAGGCTGCTGTTCTATCCTGACAAAAAAGTGTAAAACCAACCAGCTGTATGTTATTCATGTTGTCATTCAGCCACAACTCGGTGAAACATAAGATATTACAGTTTAATGCCCTGTTGGTAGGATGTACGTGCTCGTAGTGAGTCTATTTTCTTATCCAATGATTGCCAACGTACAAAGGCAGATTACCCACTCGCCGTCGGATCCTTACAAGGCACCCAGACCTACATCCCCAATATATATCTGTCTCTTTCTCCTGCGAATGAGATGATGAGGGCCTTGTCGGGTGTCTGGAGTAAATCCTTTGTGTCCGACTCGTTAAAGAAAAAATCTTCTTCCGGTACGAGGTGAGTAATCGCTGTCCTGATATCTAGAAGCTCTTTTCAGTCATAAGAGACAGTGGCAGAAACATTATGTACAAAACAAGTTAGAAATAACGCAGGAAAAAAAACATAACAATAGCACAATTGATTAGGGGACTGTAAAACCGCAGCCATCAAGTTGACTAGCCTGATTAAATAAAAAAAACTATTTGTAAACAATGGTAACTCTTTGTAGAAGGGTACATGGGGTTCCCTGCGGTCAGATAGAAACTCACTCATTTTTATTGAAGTCAAATAACAGCAATGCCACAGCGACGTCACTGCTGGGAGACTTCTTAAGGACACAGTAGTCCAGATCTTGATCATCCTGTGCACACGCACAAACACACCAGACATTATTGATCTCATCCTGTTAGTAGGAGTAGCTCCTGTGTAGGCCTAGTCCATGTTGAAAAACTTCAGTAATAACAACAAACAGATCTTAGACTAGAATGGATACTCACTAAATACGTAGAGAAGCCATTGCTGCTTGTCCTATCCAGACTGAATCCAACCTGAATAGGAAACGGGCAAAGATTACAAAATAGATGTTGGTCAGAGCCATGCATTTTGTAAATAAGAAGATTAAATGTACCTGGCTACATCATTTCCCAATGTTGAGATTTCTCAATGGGGCTTCTCATGCAATGACAATTCCTAGAAAATGTATTGAACAGACCACTGACAGACATTGAAATGGATCTTACCGTGGAGCTGTCAATCTTGTCCAGATCCTCCCCAGTAAGGGTAAGACTGGACATATTCACTATCATGTAACCATGTTTGTAGAAGCCAAAAGTGTTCAGGTGGACTTTCTGCCGAATGTCATCCTGAAAGAATGTAAGTGACAAACCAAATTTGATTTTGATCAAGGTTACTGTTAATTGACATTGTAGTATCAGTGCATTAGAGATTAGCTGGCCATCACACTTAGTCAATAATTGTGGCCTACCATTTTCAAATCATAGTACAAGGTGACCAGCTGTTAAATCAAAAGCAACATAGCTAACAAGTGTTGCTTGTTAGCTAAAACGTTCAGTGGATAAACATGTTAAATACCATTAAAGACGAGCAAGTATTGCGACCTTATGTCTTATCCACGCGTAATTAGCTACACTAGACGATGTATTTATTATGATGAACCGCTAGCTAGCTAGCAGCTAGGTCTGATTGGCATGAAACCCTATTCACTTGTATGACAGTAAGCGGCAATATGAAACTGGCAAATAAACCTACCTCGAGTTTAAGATGATGTAACCTGCAATGGCTTTCTCTGAGAAATAACAAAAATAACACAATAGTAGCCGTAAACATATATATTTTGTCGGTCGCCATTTTTCTAAAAAAGCATAATTGCAAGCAACTCACTTCCGGCAGGATTTACGCTCTGACGCATAAAATAAATTATGCTACGTCGTACGTTTTTCTTGTTTTGCGTTTAAGATAATCTTTTGTTTTGGGTAATACATTTTTCCTTGTATTTTTGGTACTTTTCCTCGTTTGTTTAACAAATGACATGTTCTGCTTGAAACATTGAGAATGTAAAACAATTTCATCTGCATTACATTCCAGGCCGTGTACAAAGCAAGAATCACCAAATATCACTGCTGGAAAGAGTGGAAAATGCAGTAACCACTTAAATACTAGTGCTTCCAAACTGGACAATATGATGCATAAGAAAACACATCTGTTAATGATTCATTTAATTATCTTAAGTGCACATACATTTAAAACTATAGCATTTCCCTGAAATGTTAAGACCACTTTAAAAAAGATTTGGGAATAGTCTAGCAGTTTCTAAAACCCAGGGAAATATTGACTGCATTCCAGGCCAACTACATTGCAGTCACCTGCCAGATCGCACAATTCCTGGATCATATCATCTACCTGTAGCAATCTTATACCTGGCTGTGCAGTCGATAGGGCACCCATTAGTTGCTGTGTGTACTGCAGCATGACTGCAATATAGTCAGACTAGAACAGGGCCAATCACTCAAATCAAGCGCTAATTTCCATGGTACTTTGGGTGTAAGCATTAGTCCAAAACGTTTTGCAACAGGAAACAAGAGTTTCTACTTTCTATTGGACAAATTCATGTAGAGCCCTCCCTGTTTCATTCTGTTTGGTTCCTAGTGAATACACCCCTGGTGATTTTTTTTTGTGGGGGGGAATTTATTCATTAGTCAGTTTCCAAAACAGTCTCCTCCACAACAGAAAACTTTGTCCAATAGAAACTATTTTTGTTAAATTTAGGTAGGTCCCTCCCGGTTATGTTCCATTTGGTTACTAGATTAAGACAGGTTCTATTGCAAAAAGCTTTGCAACAGATACCGACTTACAAATACACCCTACCTCTAGTGTGTTTGTGGGTTTCTTTACAGTAGACATACAATTGCACTCTGACACAAATTTACAAGGCAATGAACATTCTGAAATGTTAGTCACAAAGCAACTGCAGTATAAAAGACTTATCGCTTATGACACCGTAGAGTAATTTACAGACATGTTAGTTTACATTGTGCTCAACGCTAAAGGTCTAGTTTTATTGTAGAGGTGTTCAATTTTTTTATTGAAGGGAGAATATCTGATTTACCAACACAATGATAGCTACACGAAGCACATTTGAAATGTTTAAGAATACAGTCAACTAATAATGCAAGTCTGCGAGATCGGCAAATGAGGATCTCACTAGGAAATAGTGGAACAAAACAAAAATTAAAAACTGTTCTCTTTGTAAGAAATCCAGTTCATGTTGCAACCCTCTCCCTGTCTCTTATTGGTAGCAATGAAAGGACAGGAACGAAAGCCATTCTTGTACACAACCCAAAGAAACGTACTGGGTGGAAAGAGTGAGGCCTTTGACTAACCGTTTCCACACTTTCTTTGGATTACCTGTCATTTTAGGGGCCTACCGTCCCACTGCCTTCTTCTCAAATGCTTTTAAAGCACGATACCACTTCACATAAACAATAACTGTAAACACCCGTGTCATACTGGAAATCGCACAAATGAACCCCCCAAGAGTTATTGTAAACAGTTTTAGCTTCAAGTATAAGACTTAGGGTTAATATTTGTTTTCGATTGTTGGAGACTAATTGACTTGAATCTGTTTGTGTTGCATGAGCCAGTTTATAATTGCACAATCCACTTATTAGTAGTAATAACTTGTCATTGGTTAGGATGTTGGGACTGGAGACTTATTGCAGTGCAGGGGGGGGGGGGCTAGATTGTGTGTGAGACACTAGTCTCTCTTACACACACCTGCCCACAAAGGATCTGGACTCATGCTATCAATAGGAGGGAGGAACAGAGTTCTTGCCCAGTACTGACTGACACTGTTTATCCTAGACACAAAGAGGTGACCCCGCCTAGCCAGAAGGCATAAATATATATGCATGTTTGTGTGCTATGGAGCTGTAGCATCCAGTTTGTGTGTAATACATCTAGTTTAAACTTCCTTTGGTGTCTATCTGGAATTTGTACCAGAACCTTACACTGATTGTTTTCTATCTCTGGTTCTCTTTTCGTAGTGTACTGATGTGTCTATGTTTTAAAATGTCATTGTAGGGCTCATCTATAAAAGAGACCAAGGTCTCCAAATGGCTCCCTGTCAAAATAAAATAACGTGTGATCCTCAGTAAGGCTCTGTGTGGTACTGGCTAAAACATTTGACATGAACTTGTATTGGCCAGAGCCCTCTATTTATCAATTGAAATAGAAGGTTCTAGCAATGGCCATTTCTATTAGGCTTACCAAGGACTGGGGGTGACACAAAACCCTGTTGCCTGGTACAAATTGAATAACCTGCCAGTAAGCATAGCTAACAAGCTTTCCCTTAGGCTGCATGATATCCCAGCATTTAGCTCTCTCCAGAGAGGGTTTCTTCTTGATTCTGCTTACCAGACAAATCAATCTGATCTATTGCTGTTCTGACAGAACCATTCCTTTAAGAGGCAAAGGAAGGGTCGAGGTGTTTCAGGACGCCCCCAACCAGATGGAGGCTTCCAGCGACGAGGACGTGGATGCCAGTGGCATCTCTTAGCGGAGCGGCTTTGGCTGTCACGCTGGGCTTGACGGGGATGACCCTCTTGTCCGGGTGTGCCAAGACAGAGTCCCTGCCCTGGCTAAGCCACTGGAGGGCGCTGAGGATGCAGGGGAAGACTAGGGTTTTGCTGCAGCGCTCGGCTGCCACCAGTGGGAGAGCGTCGCGGGAGATGAGCAGCTGGGCGCCGGGCTTCTCTTCCTGGCCGTTGAGCAGGCGCCAGCTCCTCTGGTTGTCCAGGCAACGGGTGAGCATATTTTCCACAGAGACATTGAAGTTTTGTTGGTCTGAGGGGAGGGAAGGCGTTCGGGGGGGGAAAGGTTACACAATGCTACATTCTTCCAGAATCAAAATGGGTATAATTTAAAATGGCAGATTGTACCGTCAAAGGGAAATCACATGCAGAACCATTTTTTTCACACATTAATAACCAGAACATAAAAGCAACACGTCGGCCATTAGATTTGTGACAATGTTTGCTGGTTTGGACACCATGTTAACACAGCAACATCCTTCTTTGCCCTTCCATTGACAGTGAAGTGAGAACATGCTCACATTTACACCAATGATTAACACAGATCGCGTCGCATAATTACAACGGAAGAGCTATTCATGTCATCATACTAGGCTACTGTTTGATCTGTCAAGCCACAGTCATTGACAACGTAGTTGGTGTATGTTATGCCTGGCTAAAAATCACAATGTGATAGCCTTACCTGCATTACATGATGCAATGGCCTCTGTGATGTTGGGGCAGAACACAGCAAAGTCAAAATGGCATGGCTGAAAACCCAATACAGAAAAAACTAAATCAGTTACAGTTGTCCTACAAACATGGCATATATTTTTATATTTTAGTCATTTAGCAAACGCTCTTATCCAGAGCGACTTACAGGAGCAATTAGTGTTAGAAGCCTTGCTCCAAGTCAGAGATTTCACTTAGTCGGCTTGGGGATTTGAACCAACGACCTTTCAGTTACTGGCCCACTGCTCTTAACCACTAGGCTAGCTGCTGTCCATACAGTGCGTTCTGAAAGTATTCAGACCCCTAGACTTTTCCCACATTTTTTTCTATTTTTTTTTTTACAACCTTACTCAAAAATGTATTCAAATGTTTTTCCCCCCACTCACAATACTCCATAATGACAAAGCAAAAGCATGTCTAGAAATGTTTGTAAATTTTTTAAATCTCACATTTACGTAAGTATTTAGACCCTTTACTCAGTACTTTTTTAAAGCACCTTTGTAAATCGCTGCCAGTAGGGTCTTCTTGGGTATGACCCTACAAGCTTGGCACAGCTGCATTTGGGAAGTTTCTCGCATTATTTTCTGCAGATCCCCTCAAGCTCTGTCACGTTGGACGGGAAGCGTCGCTGCACAGCTATTTTCATGTCTCTCCAGAAATGTTTGATCGGGTTCATGTCCGGGCTCTGGCTGGGCCACTCAAGGACATTCAGAGACATGTCCAGAAGCCACTCCTGCATTGTCTTGGCTGTGTGCCGAGGGTCGTTGTCGTGTTGGAAGGTGAACCTTCACCCAGTCTGAGGTTCTGATCGCCCTGGAGCAGGTTTTCATCTCTGTACTTTGCTTCGTTCATCTTTCCCTCGAGCCTGACTAGTCTCCCAGTCCCTACTGCTGAAAAACATCCCCACTGAGTTTGAAGGTAGGCCTTGAAATACATCAACAGGTACACCTCCAATTGACTCAAATTATTTCAATTAGCCTATCAGAAGCTTCTAAAGCCATGACATTTTCTGGAATTTTCCAAGCTGTTTAAAGGCAGTCAACTTAATGCATGTAAACTTCTGATCCACTGGAATTGTGATAGTGAGTTAAGTGAAATAATCTGTCTGTAAACAATTGTTGGAAAAAGTACTTGTGTCATGCAAAATAGATGTCCTAACCTACTTGCCAAAACTATAGTTTGTTAAAAAGAAATGTGTAGAGTGGTTGAAAAAACAAGTTTTAATGACTCCAACCTAAGTGTATGTAAACTTCCGACTTCAACTGTATGCATCTGTTTACTTGTAATAAATTTGCAAACATTTCTAAAAACATGTTTTACCTCTCAATATGGGGTATTGTGTGTAGATGGATGAAATAATTGTTTCTCCATTTTAGAATAAGGCTGTAACGTAACAAAATGTCCGAATGCACTGTATATGACAATACCATCACTACAGGATGGGCTGACATCATTTGTGATTGCGAAACATTGATTTTGAACGTTTAGTACTTATCGCTGTTGGGCAGTTAACCTAGCCTAGTGTACGCACCACCAGTAACTTAAGCATGGCTGCCGAGTCTCTCTCCCCTGTGGCGTTGAACAGTAGCACTCTGACCACAGGACCACTGAGGAGACATAGGGGGTAGATATACGGTTAGGATACCAGAGATTATCAACTGACAGACTTCGCTTGAATTGCAGAGCTCAACAAATGGTAAGATGCATAGACCACAATTGACAGGACAACACACAGACCTAGTGGAGCACAAACTCACACGTAGATACTGACCCTGTGGTTCTTTCGTGTTGAGCGGCAACCTCGCTGAACCAGCTTACACAGGCCAGCATGCTACGGGTGGTGTGGGCTCCGTCTAGGAAGTAGGTGACTGGGCCATGCTTCAGAGTCTGGGTCCTCCCCGGCCACGCAGTGTCCTCCAGCCCTACCGCCCAAGAGGAAAGCGATGTACTGTTACTGAATACCAAAATGGAACCCTAGCATCTACTGCAGATCTAAAATGATTTGATAAGTGTAAGCAGGAAGTTGCGCTGGGAGGCTTCCTTGGTTGTTGGTGCTGAAACAGGGGAACGAACCATGGACCTTGATATACAGTCCACCTAGTCCTCTGCTATAAAGCCATTAGTAATTCAACCCCCCCACCCTCAAATTCAGAGAAAAACACGTAGTATTTTTAGTATTTTCATGACCTATCAATGCTCAGGTGATTGAGTTCACCCCCGTGGTTTTCACCAGAGGCTGTTATTTTGCAGGTGATTGTGTTCACCCCCATGGGTTTCACCAGAGGCTGTTATTTTGCAGGTGAGTGTGTTGGAGTTGTTCTATTGAACTGACCTTTCGCCATAATGGGGCTTGGCTGGAAGCCAGCGGCCGGCGACACGCCTTTACTCTCGTCAGCGGGGGAAGGGATGCTCTGGTCTACAGGAGAAGAGTAGAAGATGAGGAATACACATGACCTGAAATCAGCACACAATCAAAACATACCATGTCCAACAATCTCACACCTGTATACACCCAGGTTGTTCCTTTACCCTACCACCCACAGACCAGCTTCAAACACTCACTCCGACCTACCAGGAAGGCAGCGTCTCTGTAGCCAACTGTGGCTGAGCTGCAGGGCAAGGGAGGCGTTGGAGCGCTGGTGGTGGCCAGCCAGGCCCAGGCGCAGAGGTCCCGAGTCAGCAGGGTACTCCTCCAGTTCTGGGCACACCCAGAGAGGACACTGAGGAGGAGGAAGAGAGAGGGTAGGAGAAAGAGTCAAAGTTATTCAAGGACAGTCCAAGGGATAGATATCAACGATCATAATTCACATCAAAGTCCGATATTATGCAATTGTTTGTGTTATTACCCTGAAATGTAACATTATTAAACCATTTGCTCATTTACTGCTTGCATATATCATAGAATTCTTACGAGGCTCTTTGAAACTGTCATATGCAAGCCCAGGATAGTTTTTTTTTCTTCATTAAACGACTGAGGAAACTTCTGCTGACTTTTTAAAAGGACATTTTACTCAAATTAATAAAGTGGGGCACCACTGCTAAATAAATACAGGGGAAACATTGTGCTCATACTTGATTATAGGCCAAGTATCTACAAACAGTCTACAGACAATGTTGTATCTTGTTTTATGACTTCTTTATTGGCTCACCCCAATCTCCTTTGCTCTCTCTTTGAGAACCATCATAGGGCCGTCGGGTTGCTTCACAGTGAAGGCAGGAACTCCTGGCTGAGGAGACACGAGAAATAATTAAATAACGTCAGTAACTCCTGTTTATTTCAGCATAGTCAAATGTTAGCACTTGTGGCTTTCTTGGTGTTTTACTACATGCATTAAACAATCATGCGTCAATTGAGGCTACTTTGTAACATTCTAGAGGTGGTGTTCTGAAAATGTTCTGAGTCAGAATGTATCAAAAGTGCAGCCTTGACAAAGCAAGAGTTAAACTGTACTGCAATCTAACCTTAAAAATGCCCCCTTTCTGCCAGGCAATTTTCTCGATGGTATCCCCCAGTATTGAGGTGTGATCTATACCCAGGGAGGCGATGCCACACACCCACGGCCTCCTGTCAGAAGAGGACATACAGAGCATAGACTACAGAGTTCAGTGGACTCAATGGATCTTCACACAAAATAACTTTGTTTATACAGCAGGGAAAGTGAGTGAGATAAATGGTCTGTAAGTTACTGCATGAATTACATTTTTAATCAGATTTCATGTTAAAGGTAGACTCTAAATGACATAGCCATGTGGTAGAAGTGAGCGACACGCAACACTCTGATCTCACATCATCCGAGCATGTGCACGGGTTCACTTCACGCTGTTAGAGCGTGGTAGCCACGGGAACAAAACAGAGAAGTTGAGCCTCGTGTTTCAATGCTCTTAGTGGTTGCGGAAAATGACCCACTAGGTGGTTTACTTTCTGCATCATAGCGCTGAGTCTACCTTTAACTAGTTTGTATTAGTTACTTGTTTTGGAAGTGTAACCAGCAGGTGAAGGGTGAGAACAGAAATGAACTGCATGTCAGATCTGCCAGTTCTCGTGTTGGTGACCATCTAATGTAGTACTAGCTCTGATCTGACCATGGAGAGGTCCTACAGGCGAGAATGGGAAAGTACAGGGGCAAGTCAAATTAATCATTTGTCCAGCGTAGAAAATGTATTCCATACATAGTTAGTAGATAAGCATATCAAACCTGAATGCTTGTGCCTACGTCGCACATCTTCTGAAAGTCTTTAGCTCATTTAAAAAAAGGTCTGTTCTCAACAACCCTCTTCAAATAGCACCCAATGTCTCTCTCGCTCTATCAACTAACAATAAATGGAGACCTTTCATTGCAAAATGGGGCTGCTGACAAAATGGGAGGCTTGATGAGACAGTCAGTCACGCTTTGTTAATGAGGTCGCACCATAGGACAAAATGGTGGAAGGGCTTGTCAAGTGAGTTCAGTGAGACATTAGGCACACAGCAGTAGTCACTAGAGACTTTGGAACTGAGCCAGGGGGTACAGTGAGGGGAATTAGGGTATGCTGCAGAGGGGGATTCCATGAGAGGGAATGGTTACATCAGCTGCAGCATCATCATAGAGATCTATTTCTAATCAAATTAAAGGCGATTACGGACCATTGAACTAAATCCTGTTTGTTTCCCATCCCATAGGATCCAATTCCATGCTTCTTACCGGATTATGTTTGTGCAGTCGTAGGCTCCACCAATCCCAACTTCAATCACTGCCAAGTCCACCTGCATCACAAGACAATATGGGTGGCTGAGCTCAACCCACATTTCTATTCAGTCATTTCAAGAGGTCAATTGAAAGAATTGATAAGTGCCACTTTTTTTTATTTTACCAAGAAGAATTGAGTCATGAAATGTAATTAACTTCCTGATTTGACGAGAGTCGATCATCTGACCCTGTGACAGATAGGCCATAAATCTCAGGAGAAATGTTTACCAGTACAGGGTGTGACTCATTAGTAGCCATGAAGATGCCACCACCAATATAAAAGGTCACCACTATGCATTAGTGTCTGCAAAACATGAGGGGCCCCTTGTCTCCTTTTTCATGCCAATCCTATCAGGTGTGTGAAGAAATGAACAAGGACTGAAGGGAAAGGGAGCAACCACCAGCCCCAGACACCCCAGCAACGCTGCACAGGGACACCAGAGGTATGATGGGAATACAGGCCCTGATATGAGAGATGTGGTACAGTGATCCCTCGCCACTTCGCGGTTCACTTATCGCGGATTCGCTATTTCGCGGATTTTCATAATGCATATTTTTTTTTTTTTTTGGTGCATTGTGCTCTGCATTCTGATTCGCTAAAAACTCACTCCCGCTTCTTGTATCAAAACATGCTACGAATTGTGCTATCATTTTGTCGTCTCGTGCAGTTATGTGTACGTACATAAAACAGCTTGGCAAATTTACATTAAGTTGGCCAAATTATCTTGTAATTTCGAACATCTCCTAAACCCATAATGTCGACGAAACGGCCTACACGTGAGTCACTGTATTTGTATACATGTAATAGTTGCTAATTGTAAAAAAAAAAAAAAAGTTTTCTATTTCGCGGATTTCACTTATCGCGGGTCATTTTCGGAACGTAACCCCCGCGATAAACGAGGGATTACTGTACACTGGTTATAGCGACCTACCTTCTCCTGCAGGAAGACGTGGAAGGCCAGGATTGTTAGGAAGCGGAAGTAAGCGGGCATACTCCCCCCGTGAGTGTCCTGAGAGGGGTCAAAGGTCAACAGGATATTACTATAACAGCTTCGTAGTATCCCTTCAACATCTCAATGAGCAGATATGCAACCTCATTTAAGGGCGACAGCATGGGACATCTACAACAAATCATATGACACTGGTCATTTTAGGACGAGAGGTTTTTCATTTTCTCCCTAAACTCAATTATCAGTTCTAACGGCTAGAGACAGGAATAGTACACAAGGTAAAGTTGGCTAAATTCAGGAAATGGCCCAAACCCAGATGTATAACGGTTACAGGCAAATTGTGAAGGGCCCTGCTATTTTAAATGTATGAGTAGAACTCATTTAGTACATCCAACTTAAAGATATTTGAAGAATTTATTACATTTTATTTTCTCTACAGGAAAAGAAGAGGGAGCAACGTGTCATGGTTGGAGAATGTGTCATATTCTGAAACACATTAAGGACACACCCTTCTCCTCGGAGGTCAAAGACCAGGAGCACAGAAAGCAGAACTCCAAACCTTCACTACAAATGGAATCGGAACCTTTTTCCACAACTACCTTGGTTTCATACAGCCGTCCATACACCTGCCAGAAATATTTTGTGAAGAGTTCTTTGCCGATTGGTTTTCCATTAATTCTTATCCTCTCCCTGACTTGTACCAAATGTGGGGAACTGCAATCGACAGAAAATAATGTGTTAACAGTCAAAAACATGAGTTACAATATATAATTGAGGATTATTAATTCTTAAAAACAGGGGTATGGTAAGCGAACCTTTGCAGTAGAGTAGAAATTCACTGAAACACTTATCAATTTCTTATGACTAAAATGAGTCTCATTTCTCCAATACATCTTCAGAAGGGTTAAAAATCCAAAACATGGGAATGTTTAACTAACACTAATCTAATAAAAACAGTTCTGTAAGAATGAGGTTTATGCAGCAGGCTAGGTCTAATTAATAAATAAATATATATATATATTTTTTTTAAATTGGTAAAATCATGACGTCTGATCTTCAGGTCGGAAAGTCTGAGCTCTAGAAAGATGCCAGAGTTTCTGACTTGGATGACCGCTCAAAACAAATTTTCCCAGTGGGATCGTTTTTTCTGAGTTCTCAGTTGCCTTGAACGCACTGAAGGCGGATATTTCCGAGTTCCCAGTTGTCTTGCACCGCATCATGCACAAATTCATGTTGTTCCTATGACCAAAGAAAGTGAAATATTCCTCAATATTAAAATAGACAAACTGCTAATAACAATAGAAACTCAGGGCTATCGATACACTTGGCTAATCATTAATTGCAGCGCCAAGTGGATGTAGGGAGAAGTGCGTTGTGTTTTGTAATAGTGTTGAATAAAAAATAAAAAAGTGTTAACAGAGCTGAATAAAAAGACGTGAAGTCACTCAAAAGCCACAGCTCTTTGCTATATTCTTTGAGTCTCTGGCCATGGTTTTAAAAGATATGAAATCTCACATAGGCTGTGGCCAGGGTTGTGGGATGCTGTATGGTGATTTGAGCTATCCGATTGGCCAGCGCAATAGGCGCACTCGATCGTGACCACTGCTCTGTAACTACTACACAAGAACATTGGCTCAGCAGTACGTGAACTTAATGAATAATGTTTCATGCAGAAAATCAGATTACAGATTATGGCTGGGTTAACTGGATGAGGCTGGTAACCACAAGTAAATGTCCTTAACTCAGCATCAAAAACAGCCCTTTTTTTCTCAACAATTAATTTGTTGTAGGTAGGACTGCTCTGGATTTGATACTTCTTGATATGTACCTGTAAAATCCAGTCCGAAAACCATAACTTCTCAGTATTTGTTCTGTGAAGGCGCACGTTGACCCCTGAAAGATAAAAATTTGAAACATTACTCACCTTCTTCCCACAATGCCATATCAAGTTGTTTACAACATTTGTTTGGCAAACTTTGCACAAGATACGAGCTTGGGGCTAGCTCATAGATTAGTGGATTTAAACACACACACACTCCACACCTTGCCTTTCGTTCCTGTGACATGAATGATATTGAGATGGTCAAGTTCTTCCACCTTGGAATGAAAATGGGAAAACATTTAGATTAGGAGATAATCAATTCTTGACCATTTCAAATGACAATCCAGAATAAATGGTAGGGGGAGACACTGCTGTAGAATATATTTACCACCAGGCCTGCTCGCTCCAGGAAGCCCCTCATGGCCTGGAGCTGGAGTTGAGGGTGACCCCGCTCTCGACGCACTTGCTCCAGGGCACAGGCATTGGTCTGCAGGGTATTGAGGGTGCACACTGCATCCTGTAGTGCCAGAAAAAAACACAAAAGTGCATGTAGTTTTCCATATCTCTGGAAGGTATTTTATTTTACATTTATTTAACTAGGCAAGTCAGTTAAGAACAAATTATTATTTTCAATGACGGCCTAGGAACAGTATTTGTGCCTTGTTCAGGGGGAGAACGACAGATTTTTACCTTGTCAGCTCTGGGATTCGATCTTGCAACCTTTCGGTTACAAGTCCAGCGCCAGCAAGTTAACGTACTATCTATCTAACGTTGGCTCGCTAGTTTGACAAGTTTCTGGCTCACGTTCAACTTGATCAACAGCTTCTATACATACAAATAAATGAGAGCCATTTTCCAACTTCGCCATCTATCTAGTAATCATTTACCTTCAAATCAGCAAACTAGTGTTCACGCGCAAGGGACAAATACTATTAAAACTACCGAATGTTGCTGGACTGGCTTTGGTGTGGACATTAGCTAATCTGTTATAAGTTATGAGGCTAGGCAGCATGGCGGGTCCGTTTTAGCAAACTTCGCAGCATGAATGTTTTCCTGAAGTTATTTGTAAAAAATAATAATAAATGTTCGCTGAGCAATTGAATATTTTGTTAGCCTACTTAAACTAGTTAGTATGCAAACACCAACGCCCCAATTAAAAGTGTGCACTTTTAAAAAACGTAGCTACTGTACCAACCATACCTGCTCAACTTTCACTTACAAGCTAGCTATCTCCACAAACGGTCTCTACTATCTAGCTGGATAGCTCAGCCCACAGGCTAATTTATGTGTTGCTGGTAAAGTCATGGTGCGAGATTATTAACAAAGTAAATATAGCTGCCAAGGTAAACTCATGCATTCAACAGACAGTGACAGTCTGCTTAAAGTTTAGACCGTTCTGTAGCATGTGAAATTATTTTGTTAAAATGTAGTTAAGCGTTTTTTCCCCGTTATGAACTATAGTCTTAATGAAACACGTGTGTATCGAACACTACAAAGTGGAATTGGCAAGGTTTTAATTTCATGTCTTGTGTAAGATTTTTGGGGCGGCAGGTAACCTAGTGAACCATGAACTTGTCAAACTAGCGAGCTAACGTTAGATAGTACGTTAACTTGCTAGCACATTGGCTAGCAGATGATAGCCACAGTATCTTACCTGATACTCCATTCTGTGAAGTCGCGGTTCTGCCTTTGTACTTGAACACTTCACTGTGGTAAACTTGGACGACCAGTCCTTCTGGCGGAGGAACGCGGCAAACACGCGAGAAAAGCGTACCATCATGGGGCTTGTGTAAGCGCACACAGGAAACTGCCGCCAAATTTGGGCGATATTCCTGTCAGAACGTGGTGTCGTCACGCCACGCCTCTTGAGAGAAATGTCTTCTTCTTGTTCTGTGGCGTTTATCGGCGGTTGGCATCCAACGTTTTAGTGCATTACCGCCACCTACTGTACTGGAGTGTGGGCCAGAAACAAGGAGGAACTAAATCCTACCTGCCAGCCCCGTTTCTCTTAAAAAAAGACAGCAACATTTTTGAAGCTGTATCTAATGATGTTCTACACATTATGCTCATAGGAGAGAGGAGGTGGATGTGAAGGTGCAAATGAGCAAGTCAGTGGCTAATGGAATCATATGGACAGTGGTGGTGCAGTGATGCCAGGAGCAGTGAAAGAGCCACACCAAGGGCAAGAATCTATAGAATACCGCATTATGAGTCATACTACCCATATAACCTAGCGGTCAAACAGGGAAATGTTTCCAATCATTTTTACACCATTCGTTTTTCCCATGGGGGATTTTAGAAACA
This sequence comes from Salvelinus sp. IW2-2015, assembly GCF_002910315.2. Taxonomy (NCBI): domain Eukaryota; kingdom Metazoa; phylum Chordata; class Actinopteri; order Salmoniformes; family Salmonidae; genus Salvelinus; species Salvelinus sp. IW2-2015. Next base: position 1,184,709 of record NW_019957565.1, read on the forward strand.
CTTAAACTAAGGTTTGTGTCTTGTGTAGGCTTACCCTACACAAGGCCAAGGTGATTTGTATCAATATATTTGCCTGTATTTATCCCTCAAAAATGAAATGATAATTAGCTGCTAATTCATAGAAATTTCTGTAGGACCTGGACATGGCTTTTTTAGTATTGTTTTCTCTCTCCTTTAGTTGCATCAATTACTTTCATCTACTGTTCTGGATGAGGAATTGGTGTAAAAGTATTTCCTTTCGAAATATTCCACAAGGTGGCACCATACTACTATGAGCGGTATAAAAACATGACCTTATCCGAATCATATACATCACATTCCAATTTTAGTCTCTCAATTTGCAATTATAACCATGCGTATATCAGACAATATACCACGGGTATGACACAAAAATACTTGTTTACTGTTCTTTTTTTTACAGCAATAAAGCACCTCTGGGGTTTGTGGTATATGGCCAATATACCACGGTTATGGTTTGTGTCCAGGCACTATGCTTCATGTTGTGCTTAAGAACAGCCACACCCCCTTGGGTCTTATTGCTTAATTATACAGTGGTATATCAAAGTGGATGTAAAAAATTAATCCAGGACAGGAAACAATCTTGTAACCTCCACACTGGGCACACACTGGTTGAATAAAGGTTTTTTCCAAGTCATTTCAATAAAATTACATTGAACCAATGTGGAATAGACGTTGAATTGACGTCTGAGCCCAGTGGGTCATGTCAAAGACGCTTAAAAGTGCAATCCGTAACATTGATTTCTGGTGACAAGTATCGGCAATGTTGTGAATGTGTTTGTTTCAGGTTGATTGTGTTTGCCACAGGTAATAGAGAGCATATTGGAACGACCTTAATGTACCGCCTAGTGACCCTGTCAAAAGGTGTGGATCTCTTGTAACGGCTGAGGTGTTGGGTTGACAGTCGCTGGAACTGGGTTCGAGTCCCAGTCAGGGTTATCCCCAAATTTGCTACATTGGTGTCGGAACTGTCTTTAAGGCCATCGGAGAGGCGTGTACATGTGAGGGACATGTGAGGGACTTGTTATAGAAAAGCATGGGGACCGAATTGTAGTTACAATATTGTGCATTCAAAGTAACTTCCATATATAAGTCCCATTCGTCAATGAATATGCGAGACTGAGCTGGATGTTACAATACAGTTAATATTTCATTGCCATTCTAAACCAATACTTTATAACTCACTGCAGGACATTTTTATAGCACCATTAAATATTGAAGTCAGTTTTCAAATATTTTCTCTCCACACCTTTAATTACTTCAATATCATAATAAAAGGTCACGTTTTGTCACACCCTGATCTGTTTCATCTGTCGTACTTGTCTCCAACCCTGTGTACTTATACCAGCTTTTGCTGTTGTCTGTTGCCAGTTCGTCTTGTCTTGTCTTACCAGTGTGTTTTCCAGTATCTCCAGTTTCTGTTTTCTATTCCACCTGGTTCTGACCATTCTGCCTGCCCTGAGCCTGCCTGCCGTTCTGTCCCTGTTTGACTCTGCCTTGGATTACTGACCTCTGCCTGCCCTTGACCTGCCGTTTGCCTGGCCCCTGTTTTTTAATAAACATCTGAGATTCGAACTATCTGCCTCCTGTGTCTGCATCTGGGTCTTTTCCTGAGTCTTGTCAGTACGAACTGGCTATCACTGACCCAGCAGACTCGGACCAGCTCTGCAACGCCGTATCCTCCCAAGGAGCCACCATTGGAAGACACAAGGAGTTTCTTCAAAATCTTATGGAAGGATTCCAGACCTTAGTGGTATGTCATGACCACACTTTCAACACATTGCTGGAGCAATTCCGCAGATGATCTATTAGGCAGCCAGCCATAACAGTAGCCTCACAGTAACCCCGCTGTCAGCAGCAGGTCTCCCCAGGCTCCTCGAGAACCCTGCTTACCTTCTTCGGAGCGCTACACTGAAGATTCAGGAACCTGTTGGGTGTTTCTCTCCAAGTGCTCCTTCATCTTCGAGCTGCAGACCTCTTCTTTTCCCTCAGACCGCTCAAAGTTAGAGCACCTGATAACGCTGATGTCCGGGAGGGCTCTCGCCTGGGCTATGGCGGTGTAGGAGCAACAATCCACCGTGTTCTTCAGTCTGGAGGAGTTCATGGCGAAGGTAAAAAAGATGGTCGATTCTTCGTTGTCCGGGAGAGAGGCTGCTCAGAAGCTACTCCTCCAACGTCAAGACTCCTGTAGTGTGGCAGACTATGCTGTCGCTTTCCGCACATTGGCCTCCAAGAGTCTCTGGAACACGGAATCCCTGTTCGACATGTTCCTTCATGGATTATCGGAGGAGGAGATGAGCTCACAGCTCGGGAGCTGCCCATAGATCTCGACTCTCTCCTCGCCTTGACCATACGGATTGATGGACGGCTATGGGAACGTTAGGAGGGAGAGGTCTGTTCCCAGTCACACTCGTTCGTTCACGGATTCCACCTTACCTCCGAGGAATCCCGGAAGTCCCCGGCCTCTATATTACCAAGAGAATCCGAGTTCCCCTGGATATTACAGAGGTCTGCCAACTTGCCTCCTCCGGAGCATATGCAACTTGGCACAGCTAGATTGTCTCCTGCCGAATGTTTACCCAGACTGAACACCAAGAGCTGCCTGTATTGTGGAACTACAGGACATTTAATTTCTAACTGTCCATTAAAAGACCAGGCAGAGAATTTCCAATCTCCCATTACTTGTACCACGCTCCATGCCATCCTGCTGTGGGGTGACCAGTCTAAATCTCTCCGGGTACTCATTGACTCTGGGCCTGACTAGAGTTTTATAGACGCTACCCTGGTGTCAAAGTTCAGGTATCCCCACTCAACCCCTCTCCATTCCCATGGACGTCAGAGCACCGGACGGTCACTCTATTGGCAGAGTCACCCATAATACAGTTCCTATCAACCTGCGAGTGTCAGGTAACCACAGTGGGTCTATGCAATTTCTGCTCATCGAATCTCCTCAGGTACCCGTGGTATTGGGGTTTTCATGGCTTCAGCGGCACAATCCCCTCATCAACTGGACTGTTGGTTTTATCAAGGGTTGGAGCCCGTTCTGCCACGCTCCTTGTCTGAAGTCGGCACAGGACATCTTCCTGCGTGCTTGGGAAAAGCCTCCGACCTCTCCGCTGTTCCCACGGAGTACCAGGATCTCCAGGAGGTTTTCAACAAGGCCCGGACCACAGCACTTCCTCAGCTTCAGGGGGGTGGCTTTATTCCCAGTCGGGTCCGAAGACCAAGGGGATGGAAGGGTACATTGGGGACTCCCTGGCTGCAGGGTGTATCCGTCCATCTGTCTCCCCCGCCAGCACAGGGTTCTTTGTGGAGAAGGACAAAACCCTGCACCCGTGTATCGACTACCAGGGCCTTAATGATATCACGGTTAAAAACAATACCCGCTACCACTCATCTCCTTGGTTTTTGAGCCTCTCCGGGGGCTACGATCTTCTCGAAGTTGGATCTAACCAGATGTTTGTCCTGGACTCTGCCTGTACCCCGGTCCTGGAATGAGCTCATTCCTCCAGACTTGCCTGCCAATCTGGCTCCCGTCGAAACCTGGCCTTTGTACGACAACATTTTTGGTGCCCCACCATGGTTCCTGACGTCACTGCATTCGTCGCCACCCGCACTGTGTGTGTGCTCAGAAATAAGACTCTGCGGCAAGCTCTGGCTAGCCTCCTTCAACCACTCCTTGTTCCTCACTGCCCCTGGTCCCATATATCCCTGGATTTCATCACTGGCCTCCCTCTTTCAGATGGCAACACGGCTATCCTTACGGTGGTGGATAGGTTCCCCTTCCCAAGTTACCCTCAGCCAAGGAGATGGCCCAGCTCATGGTGTAGCACGTCTTCCGGATCCATGGACTTCCGGTGGACATGGTCTCTGATCGCAGTTCTCGTCCCGGTTCTGGAAAGCATTGTGCACACTGATTGGGTCGTCAGCCACCCTGTCCTCTGGTTTTCACCCCTAGTCTAACGGCCAGTCGGAGCAAGCCAATCAGGACCTGGAGACGGCTTTTCATTGCCTCGTCTCCACCAACCCCATCACCTGGAGCCAGCAACTAGTATGGATGGAATACGCCCACAACACCCTTCCTTCTCTGCTCGGGGTATCCATAGGATATCAGCCTCCGCTCTTCCCTGAAGAAGTGGTCAGCACACCCTTGGCCCAGAAGTTAGTCCGCCGCTGTAGCCATACCTGGAAGAGAGCCCGGTCTGCTCTTCTCAAGACTACCTCCAGGTATCGGCGACAGGCAGACCGCCACGGACCCCTGCTCCCCGCTACTGTCTTCGGCAGAGGGTATGGCTGTCCACTCGGGATCTGCCCATCTGGGTGGAGTCCCGTAAACTTTCCCCGTTTTATCAGCCCTTTCCACATCGCTAAGATTCTTAGCCTCTGTATACATGCCACCTTTCATGTGTCCAGGATTAAACATCTGTCTCACAGCCCTTTGTCTCCTGTTTCCAGGCCCACCCCTCTCCCCCGTCTCATTGACGGACATCCAGCTTACCCGGTGAGGCACCTCCTGAGTGCTCGACCTCGGGGCAGGGGATTCCAGTACCTGGTTGACTGGGATGGCCCAGAGGAGGGGTGCTAGGTCCCCGCTTGGAACATCCTGGACCCAGCCCTCATCACTGAGTTCCGCCACCGGCATAATAAAATAAAAATTAAAAAAAATTATAAATCTGTCTGTTTTAAGCTAGAGATATCTGTTTTTTTGCATGGGCTGCAACTCAATCCACCGCATCGGCTGATGTCAGCCTTCCGCATCTGAGGTGAAAACCTGTCTTCTTATGAAAACATCTATAGTGTCTGAACAGTTTGGCCTACACTGTGTTATGACCCCTCTATGGAAGGATGAGACTCTCACGAACACAATGGTGTTCTCCGTTTTGCTCTACTGACGATCTGCCAAGTCTGTAGTGTCCGAACAGTTTGGGCTACACACTAAAATGACCACTGTATGGAAAGGTGAGACTCTCATGAACACGTACATTGCTCTAGGACACCCACAAGCCACACAGGACTGGTCTGAATGTAGCCCAGTACCAGTTAAAAAAATGAATAGAAGTATACACTGAGTGTACACATTTTTTTCCATCAAATATTTTAAATATATATATTTGTTGACACCAAAAGGGGTTCTAAAATGTATTTACCCTTTATTTAACTAGGAAAGTCAGTGTCACGCCCTGACCTTAGTTTTCTATGTTTTATGTATTATTTTGGTCAGGTCAGGGTGTGACGAGGGTGGGTATGCTTGTTTGTCCTGTCTAGGTTTTTTTGTATATCTAGGGTTGTTTGTTAGTCTAGGTTTATTACAGGTTTATGGTGGCCTGAATTGATCCCAATCAGAGACAGCTGTTTATCGTTGTCTCTGATTGGGGATCCTATTTAGGTTGCCATTTTCCATTTTGGTTTTGTTGGTTATTGTCTATGTGTAGTTGCATGTCAGCACTTAGTTATTATAGCTTCACGTTCGTTTAGTTGTTTTTGTTTGTTTGTTAGTTTGTTTAACTATTCTTCGTTAATTAAAGAAGAATGTATTCACATCACGCTGCGCCTTGGTCTCCTCATGACGAACGTGACAGAATAACCCACCATAAAAGGACCAAGCAGCGTGATAAAGAGGAGTGGACATCATGGACCCGGGAAAAAAATTAGTGGAGGACATCCTGGACCTGGGAGGAGGTAATGACAGGGGACAAGACCTTGCCATGGAAGCAGGTGGAAACAGCGCAGGAGGAACGGCGAAGATATGAGGGGAAACGGCTAGCACGGAAGCCCGAGAGGCAGCCCCAATAATTTTTTGGGGGGGTACACGAGGAGATTGACTGAGTCAGGGTGGAGACCTGAGCCAACTCCTCGTGCTTACCGTGGGGAGCGTGTTACTGGTCAGGCACCGTGTTATGCGGTGGAGCGCATGGTGTCTCCAGTGCGCTATTCTAGCCCGGTGCGCTCTATTCCAGCTCCTCGCATTGGCCGGGTTAGAATGGGCATCCAGCCAGGAAGGAAGGTGCCGGCTCAGCGCTCCTGGTCTCCAGTATACCTCCTTGGACCAGGATATCCTGCGTCGGCTCTGCGCACTATGTCTCCGGTGAGTCTGCACAGCCCTGTGCGTTCTGTGCCAGCAAATGCAGGGCGAAAATAAACATCCAGCCAGGACGGGTTGTGTCAGTTCCACACTCCAGACCTCCAGTGCGCCTACAGAGTCCAGTACGTCCTGTTCCTCCTCCCCGCACTCGCCCTGAGGTGCGTGTCACCAGCCCGGTACCACCAGTTCCGGCACCACGCACCAGGCCTCCAGTGCGCCTCCAGGGTCCAGTACGCCCTGTTCCTGCTCCTTGCACTCATCCTGAGGTGCGTGTCCCCAGCCCGGTACCACCAGTTCCGGCACCACGCACCAGGCCTTACAGTGCGCCTCGGCAGTACAGAGCGTCCGGCAACAGTACCCAGTCCAGAGCGTCCGGCGACAGTACCCAGTCCAGAGCGTCGGCGACAGTACCCAGTCCAGAGCGTACGGCGACAGTACCCAGTCCAGAGCGTCCGCGCCGACAGTACCCAGTCCAGAGCGTCCGGCGACAGTACCCAGTCCAGAGCGTCCGGCGACAGTACCCAGTCCAGAGCGTCCGGCGACAGTACCCAGTCCAGAGCGTCCGGCGACAGTACCCGTCCAGAGCGTCCGGCGACAGTACCCAGTCCAGAGCGTCCGGCGACAGTTCACAGACCAGAACCTCCGGCGACGGGCCACAGTCTGGAACCTCCAGCGACGGGCCACAGTCCGGAGCCTGCAGCGACGATCCCCAGTCCGGAGCCTGCAGCGACGATCCCCAGGGGGCCCCGGGGGTCTCCGGCGACGGGCCTCAGCCGGGGTCTTCCGGCGACGGTCCTCAGCCCGGGGTCTCCGGCGCACGGTCCCAAGCCGGTCTCCGGCGACGGTCCTCAGCCCGGGGTCTCCGGCGACGGTCCCCAGCCCGGGGTCTCCGGCGACGGTCCCCAGCCCGGGGTCTCCAGCGACGGTCCTCAGCCCGGGGTCTCCGGCAATGAGCCACGGTTCAGCTCAACAAAGGCGGAGAAAAGATGGGGTGCGGCGTTCAGAACCAGAGCCGCCACCGAGGGTAGATGCCCACCCGGACCCTCCCCTATAAGTTCAGGTTTGCGGTCGGGAGTCCGCACCTTTGGGGGGGGTTACTGTTAGTTTTCTATGTTTTATGTATTATTTTGGTCAGGTCAGGGTGTGACGAGGGTAGGTATGCTTGTTTGTCCTGTCTAGGGTTTTTTGTATATCTAGGGGTGTTTGTTAGTCTAGGTTTATTATAGGTCTATGGTGGCCTGAATTGGTGCCCAATCAGAGACAGCTCTTTATCGTTGTCTCTGATTGGGGATCCTATTTAGGTTGCCATTTTCCATTTTGGTTTTGTGGGTTATTGTCTATGTGTAGTTGCATGTCAGCACTCAGTTATTATAGCTTCACGTTCGTTTAGTTGTTTTTGTTAGTTTAAGTATTCTTCGTTAAATAAAGAAGAATGTATTCACATCACGCTGCGCCTTGGTCTCCTCCTTACGACGAACGTGACAGTCAGTTAAGAACAAATTCATATTTAGAATGACGGCCTACCAAAAGGCAAAAGGCCTCCTGCGGGGACGGGGGCTGGGATTAAAAATAAAAAATGTATTATAAACATAGGACAAAACACACATCATGACAAGAGAGACAACACAACACTACATAAAGAGAGACCTAAGACAACAAAATAGCAAGGCAGCAACACATGACAACAACATGGTAGCAACACAACATGGTAGCAGCACAAAACATGGTACAAACATTATTGGGCACAGACAACAGCACAAAGGGAAAGAAGGTAGAGACAACAAAACATCACGCAAAACATCCACAACTGTCAGTAAGAGTGTCCATGATTGTCTTTGAATGAAGAGATTGAGATAAAACTGTCCAGTTTGAGTGTTTGTTGCAGCTCGTTTCAGTCGTTAGCTGCAGCGAACTGAAAAGACGAGCGACCCAGGGATGTGTGTGCTTTCGGGACCTTAAACAGAATGTGACTGGCAGAACGGGTGTTGTATGTGTAGGATGAGGGCTGCAGTAGATATCTTAGATAGGGGGGAGTGAGACCTAAGAGGGTTTTATAAATAAGCATACAGAGATGACCAGTTTACAGAGGAGTATAGAGTGCAGTGATGTGTCCTATAAGGAGCATTGGTGGCAAATCTGATGGCCGAATGGTATAGAACATCTAGCCGCTCGAGAGCACCCTTACCTGCTGTTCTATAAATTATGTCTCCGCAATCTAACATGGGTAGGATCATCTGAATCAGGGTTAGTTTGGCAGCTGGGGTGAAAGAGGAGTGATTATGATAGAGGAAACCAAGTCTAGATTTAACTTTAGCCTGCAGCTTTGATATGTGCTGAGAGAAGGACAGTGTACCGTCTAGCCATACTCCCAAGTACTTGTATGAGGTGACTACCTCAACCTCTAAACCCTCAGAGGTAGTAATCACACCTGTGGGGAGAGGGGCATTCTTCTTACCAAATCACATGACCTTTGTTTTGGAGGTGTTCAGAACAAGGTTAAGGGTAGAGAAAGCTTGTTGGACACTAAGAAAGCTTTGTTGTAGAGCATTTAACACAATATTCGGGGAGAGGCCAGCTGAGTATAAGATTGTATCATCTGCATATAAATGGATGAGAGAGCTTCCTACTTCCTGAGCTATGTTGTTGATGTAAATTGAGAAGAGCGTGGGGCTTAGGGTTGAACCTTGGGCTACTTCCTTGGTGACAGGTAGTGGCTGAGACAGAAGATTTTCTGACTTTATACACTGCAGGTAGTTAGCAAACCAGGCCAAAGACCACTCAGAGACACCAATACTCCCACAAGAATGGAATGGTCTAGCGTATCAAAAGCTTTGGCCAAGTCAATAAAAATAGCAGCATTGAGGACATTTAAGGTTGCAGTGACACATCCATAACCTGAGCGGAAACTACTATAGACATCAAGAAAGCCAGTCAGTTGATTGTTGACAAGTTTTTCCAACACTTTTGATAAACAGGGCAAAATAGAAATAGGACTATAACAATTAGCATCAGCTTGATCTCCCCCTTTAAATAAAGGACGAACCGTGGCTGCCTTCCAAGCAATGGGAACCTCCCCAGAGAGGAGAGACAGGCTTGGCGATGATAGGGGCAGCAACCTTAAAGAAGATAGGTATACAGATTGCATACAGATTGCATACAGGGTGGCTTGGCATACAGTATTAACTCTACAGTGGATCATTTTTTAAATTGTAAATCTGCATTGTAAAAGACCCCTTCCTTCTGCTGTCATTAATGGCATAGGTACCAGTACTGTACTTAATAAAGTGTTACTGTAAACTACAAAGATTAGATTTTTGTGTCATTCCACCATTTCAATGGACATTTTTACTGGATTTTGCATTAGTTAGGTCGGCACTCTCACCCATTTATTAAATTCTATGACCAAAACTGGTAACCAGATTTTCATTATAAACAATTCCCTTTTTCTGCAAGAACGAACATTAATGAAAATCATGAACTCAGTAAAAGGATGTTTGGACAGGATTTTTTTTTCTTCATTTGTTCTGGAAACCTGGTTAGCGGTTTAGATTGAATTCGCCGGACAACATCACATCTCAATAGGCCACTCTGTCACAACAGAATCAGAAGTATCATTGACTAATGTGTGTGTTGTTTTCTTGTTTACATTTTGCGGTGTGTTGCTACGAACAATAGAGGAACGTTCCCAAGTGGTGACACAGCTTCCTTCCTGTGTGTCAGATGAGTGTACTCTCTAAATGTAGGTTGCAAAAGAAATCTGAATATACTTCACTACACTTTACTCCCACCCAAAAGGACCAAGCTGAGGCTGCAGTGTCAACATGGCCCTCCGATTTGCAGGTGAGAGGTCTCCAACACACCTTGCAGATATGAATTACTTCTACATCAGCATTTATACACACACTGACAAACACAGTGTGATATCAAAACTGATATCCATATTCACAACAGTCTGAGTTTCACTCTGGGTCGATGAGTTAACATCTCAGTGAGTCAGAGATGGTAAATGTGGTGTATATAAGCTTGACATTTCAATGTGAAATTCACCAAAGACTTTATGCCACTGTTATGCACCCATGTTAACCTAGATAGTAAGCCTTGAGTGTACCAGATAACAAAAGTCAAATATAATCTTCAGTCTGCATAAAGAGATGCGCTATTACAAATTTGAGTCACTCATTTCCTGTTTCCTGTCAGGAAGGTGTTAGATCCTGTATAGATCGATGGTAGTGAAACCTTTATTTAATTTTTTTTTTTTTTTTAATAGAAATGTACAACATGGAACACACAAAACAAACCCAAACACAGTTACATACCATTGCACATTCACCCAAATGGCAAAGTTTCTTATTTGTCTACTTACCTTGTAAGCAGTATGGACAGACCAGTGACATGGTTTGAAATGACTTTGGGCATGTATTTTAAAGGCGTACTATAATTTCCATTGGTTTTTGGTTTTATATGTTAGTAGTTTGATGAATGTAAAGTGTTCTTGGTGTGTACACTCACAAACCAGTTCCTTTGCATGCACGCTCACAAAGCACTTCCTTAAACATAATACCTTGCACACATTTCCCCATACTTGGTTGACCACATTGAAGAGATTGGTGTCAATTCCAAGCACTTTACCCTGGAATATACTGTATCACTCCTCACCTCTCCGTTCTGGCACAAATAATAGGGCATGGTTTCGTTTCTTAACTGTTGTTCACTGTATGGTTGTACTGTTTGTTTCTACTACTACTACTACCACCCCCACGACCGTGACTACTGCCACTGCTGCTACCGCTACCACTAGCACTACTACTACCATGACTACTACTACTACTACTTTCGTTTCTTAACTGTTGTTCACTGTATGGTTGTACTGTTTGTTTCTGTGGTAGTGTTTGTTTGTCAGTGTGGTTGTGTTGTTGTGTTGTGTTTTGTTTCACCCGCCTTTCGAATGGGATGATAAACGAGTGTACTGACTCTCTGTGGTCATAAAAAAAAAAACATTGCACTTATCGCAAGAGTAGGGGTGTTAACCCTGGTGTCCTCGCTATATTCCCAAACTGGACCCATTTCCATCATGGCAATAATCATCCCCCTGAATCCAATTGGAATATATCTTCCTCACCTCTCCACCTGATAGCTTAGTGCTGTGAGCGTTCTGGAACAAATTGCAGCCGTGCATCACCTTAGGTGGCTACACATTGGTGGTGGAAGAGGTGAGTTTCCCCTACAGCACTTTGAGCATCTGGAAAAGTGCTATATAATGCAATCAGTTATCAGTTTTTTTTCTGTCAATCACACCAAAATTAAAATGACCAATAACAGTTAAGATTACATTATAAATATTCAGCTATGCAGCTATACATGGTAATGTGTTGCTTTTCCAGATTCCTACAATGACAGTTTATAGTAAGTTTTCCATCACAAAGCTAGAACATTATCAACATAATCGTCAGTGAGATGGAATCCTATTGTAAGAGTCACAACACAGACAAGAAACAGCATAGAACTGATGCTGCAGGTTAGAGCTTGTATGAAGGAGAATGAAGGCAGATTTCTTCTTGGGATGTTATACAGTTTAAATAGATAAGCAATTCAATTAGTGCGTGCTGCATCTAGCATGGCTGTGTGTGTGTGTGTGTGTGTGTGTGTGTGTGTGTGTGTGTGTGTGTGTGTGTGTGTGTGTGTGTGTGTGTGTGTGTGTGTGTGTGTGTGTGTGTGTGGTGTTGTAGGGTCTGTGACATGTGTGTGTGTTGTGTGTGTGTGTGTGTGTGTGTGTGTGTGTGTGTGTGTGTGTGTGTGTGTGTGTGTTCTTTCGTATTAATTTCTTGGTAAATGCCGACACCTCTTATCTGAAAACTCTCCTTCAATGGAATGGAGGATAGGTTGTTCTGCTATACATATAGAACTGCGCTATCACCACACACAGCAATAAACAGAGAGAGGGGGAGAGATCAGTGAAACAACAAGAGAGAAAAAGAGAGAGAGAGACAGAGGAGGAAGTGGTGCATCACTGGGAATCTTAATAAGGTACGCATTTTTATTTTTTATTTAACTAGGCAATCAGTTAAGAACAAATTCTTATTTACAATGACGACCTGCCCCAGCCTAACCCTCCCCTAACCCGGACGACKCTGGGCCAATTGTGAKCCGYCCTATGGRACTCCGGATCACGGCCGGTTGTGATACAGCCCRGGATCRAACCAGGGTCTGTAGKGACGCCTCTAGCACTGCATGAGGCTACTATACTAGCTGGAAATGTATTTTAGACTGACTGCATGTCTTAGATTTACTGTGAGTGMTATWTAMATCTAAATAAAAATATGTAAATAATAATGTTAAATGAAATATGAATACATTTAGTCAATTACAGTACATACATAGCAAAAATTGGAAAATCAATTCAATTAAACATGCAATCATGTAATCATGCAGTAAGAGTGTATTTTGCCGCCAGGGCTTGAGAATATATTTTACCAATACACAATATAGTAATTATACAATAGTACAGGGATACCAGTGACAAACACATATTAGCAGTTGGTATTGCACAACCTAAAACTGCTTATGTCATTAAGTTTTTATCTTCAATATTTTTGTAAACAAATTATTATTATGTTAGGCAAAAACAGTGACTACCTCTAATGAAAACAAAAACGAAATATTGGGTGTGTGAAGCTCTCTAGTGGTCAAAGCCTGTACTCTGCAAGATGAAAGACAATTGTGTAAAGTTCACATATTAAAAGCAGGTAACATAGCTTTATTTGACTGCCTCTTCCACATGACACCGTCTGACCTGGACACCTGTTGGTCCACCATCATCTTTTCCACTGAAATACACATGCTGTTCTTTGAAATGTGTTTGTAATACGTTGCTACCTTGTCAGGGTGAACTTGAGACAATATTTATTTTGTTCTTCGATTCCGCATGGCAAGCATAATGGTGTTAGGTTACTTTCATCTTTGGCTATTGGACATTGTGTTGAAGCTTTTCCATTTCCAATGGAAGTAAAGAAGTTGGTTTGTGAAATCAGATACTATTACTACTATTACTGCCACTGCTGCTACAAACTACCACCACTACCAATACTACCACTACTACTTCTACCACAACCACTACCACTACACCTACTACTAGTACTACTACTACTACTACCACCACTACTGCGATTACTACTACTACCACTACCACCAATACTACTTCTACCACTACTACTACTACTACTACTACTACTACCACTACTACTACTACCACCACTTCTACCACTACCACTACTACCGCTACCACTACCACCCCCACGACCGTGACTACTGCCACTGCTGCTACCGCTACCACTACCACTACTACTACTACCATGACCATGACTACTACTACTACTACCAGCACTACTACTACAACCACTACCACTACTTCTACCACCACTACTACTACTACTACTTCTACCACTACCACTACTTCTACCACCACTACTACAACCACTACCACTACTACCACTACTACTACTACTACTACCACTACTTTTACCACTACTGCTATTACCACTTCCACTACCACTACTACTACCACCACCACTACCACTACTACAACCACTACCACTACTACTACTTCTACTACTTCTACTACTACTACTACCACTACCACTACCACTAATGAAAATACAGTAATAACAATCCAGGGACACTCTTAGAATTAGTGGTGACTTGAGGAACCCTGGAGATCCTCAAGGAACCATTGCTAGTCAATGGTTCATATTTGCACCTTCGGTTATTTGAGGGATTCTTGGAGGAATCTTTATTGGTTCAATGTAGCAGGGGGTTCCTGTCGGATCCCTGGAGTGGAGGCGTGGCTTAGTAGGGGCATGGCTTTAAGCTAGATCTTTTTGAGTAAATGTAGTTCTTATTCGTCTGTTCTGTTGTATTGTCGTCACATGTTAAGGTTGAACACTAACAGTGTATATGTTCCTCAAGAGCCTATGCAAATCCCAAAGTTGGAATAGTTACCATTTTATTACTGTATGTAATCAGCAATGTTAATATGATTCATATTATATTAGAATATGTAATATGCATAAATATTCAGGGAACATTATAATTTGCAGTGTACAAACTTAACATGATGAACAGGAATGACATTTACGGGTGACCAAAAATAACTATCTGAAAGCCATGCCTCCAAAAAGCCACATCTCCAATCTGCCACCTCTACAATATATTATTAAAAAAAGGTTCAAAATTKAACCCCTCCCATCACAAAAAGATTCCYGTTTGAACTTTTACACAGGGGTTCCTTGAAGACCCTTTCAGTGGGGTTCCTCAAGGAAMATTTTTCAACTGAAAAGGTTCTGCCAGTGTGGCAACCCAAAAGGTTCTTCCAGGCACCTTTACTTCTAAGAGTGTAGATAATAATGATAGTTAGAATATCTTTATTTWAAAAAAATCATACTTTGCCCCCTAAGCTCTAAAAACAGATAGGAACTGTAGTGATGCCAGACTATAGAGCATGTCAGTGGAGAAAATACTYGTACCATTCATTCAGACCCACAACACTGGGGTAATCCAATTTCTCTGGCAATTCTCCAACAATTGAATTGATCAGCTGGTCTAGAGGCACTCTAATTGAGACATGGAGGGTTAAGAGGAGGGTAACAGGAAGAGGAGCATTAATCTTTTGACTATGATAAGTGACGTGTGGACAGGCAGATGCTGAGGGGGAAGCAGTCTAATGCTCAACAGAACTATAGGGAAGGTTACTGTATAGGGTGGTGTGTGTGTGTGTGTGTGTGTGTGTGTGTGTGTGTGTGTGTGTGTGTGTGTGTGCCCAGGAGGAGATTTCGTACTTCCGCGTGTCTTGTGAACGTCATCGCTTCCCCTGTTTCTTAATCATCTCCCGTTTATGCTCTACGCCAAAGTATTTATTATCGTCTCCTCGTTCTGGTGAGTCGTGCGCACACATTTATGCGCGTCTCCATTAGAGTCTGCTCCCTCTGGAGTAACCTGTAGGTAACATAACATGAGAGCTCAACTAGTGGAAAGTACAGTATTGAATAGAGCCTACAGTGGATATTTTGTGTACACAACTTATCCTCTCCATTTATTAACTAGCATATGCAGACTGATTTTGAGTGGATAATTTTTCTGAATGCTCATTTGATAACAAATTGGTTCCGCTTTTTATATTTTTCTGATTGTATTTTAAAAGGGAAGGATGCAGTGGACAGTTGGTACAGTGAAATCAAAGATTACCACTTCAATAAGCCTGGCTTCAGCTCGGGTACAGGTGAGATACACAATCGGCAGACTCTAGGGTAAAACAGGTGTGTACTGCCACCACAATAAAAAAAAAGTTATTTCTGGAGTTTAACCTTGCCAATGAATCACCTGTTTATTTGGATTCATTTCATAGACCACATCTGACTCTATTTCAAATCACTGACAGTGTCCAATAGGCCTCCTACAGTACCTGTTGCTCTCCATCCTCGACATACTGAGCGTATACATATACTGACTTCTATACTAACAGTGCCCCCTGCTGTTGTTTCCAGGTCACTTCACCCAGGTGGTTTGGAAGGACTGCAGCGAGGTAGGTGTGGGCTGGCCACAGATGGGCAAACGATCTTTGTAGTGGGCCAGTACCACCCAGCTGGCAACATGTGCAACGCAGGCTACTTTGAGAAGAATGTCCTACCACTGGGTAGCTCCACCTCTACGCCCCCAAATGTTTCCCCACAGGTAACACATCATTGATTGGTTGCAATGATTGGTGAACAAAATTGGAAAAGACAATTATATTTAAATCCCATACAACACCCAGTTACGATTGTCTCTCGGCAAATAAGCTACTACTAAAGATAAACTAGGTATTTCTGATGAACCATTGTATGACACAGCATCGGATACCTCAATCTCTCAACTGACAAATATATTTTCTTTCTTACAGCCGGAAAGGAGGGGGCCTGAGTGTACTCCAGTCTAAAATTGCCAGATCCTCTTCACCTGCATATAAGGCTCCTCCTCAGGCAAACGGCACTGGTGAGATGTTTTAAATTAATTTTCAGTAAATGTCTCCCATTATGTAAAGAAAACATAATATGGATAGGTAGTAGGCCTAATTTTGCCCTCTGAATTTTGGCCATAAATCTTACAGCCATCAATCCTTTACATCTCGCAAGTGTCTCAGTCGTTAGGAGTTGGACAAGTTT